>NC_081201.1:29612612-29790112 GCF_902713425.1 Acipenser ruthenus
ATTCAGCATGTATATCAAATGTAGCTGGATACTCAACTTATACCGTATATTCATAAACCTGTTCCTGCCCTTTGAACTTGTGCCAGAGAGAGCAGGTAGGACAGATGAACCAATCAAAATGCTGAACTTTGGCAGAGAAGTCAGTAACAAATGAAATGTTTCTGATAGAACATGTTGGATTTTAGCAACTTATGTTGGGAATGAAGAAGACATTTTCATTTATGCTCAACAGTTGTCATACTGTGGAAGCATTTGCTAATATTTATGTTGCCAGCATAAGAGTTATTCTACCACATGACGGAAACTCTGATGTTGTGAAAATAAATACAATTCCAGGTTATACAGTAATGCCCCCATATATATACTCGTATGACACACAGGCCTACTGTACAGTAAAATTATTATATTTTTGCACACAGGGGTACCTATTGGGAAGATGTAGCTTACAGATTAGTGTGTTTAAAATTATTTCTTGTTCATGCATCAACTCAGCAGTGTAATGGGTTTCTGTAGTAGCTAAAGTGTAGAAAACAATATTAGTCCGCAGAGAACTGAAATGAGAGGGAATGGATAAAGTCGGTACTGTAATTGGACCTAAGGGAGACCTGAAAGAAATTTTATTATACAGGTATTGTTTGAAAAGGAAAATGATAGACAACCTTTTGAAGCAACTGTATTTATTTGGTTGTCCTCGGATGAAAATGTAGCATGGTCTTTCTTCAGTCAGGGTAGTGTGAGATGCTCAGGAATCGGATGTAAGTACTGTTATACTAAGGTACTCGTGATGCATTTGAAAAAATGTTTTATATTGTCATTTTTCAGATCAAAATGTTGAGTCATAAAGATTTAACAGCAAGCATCTTCTCAGGAAAAGAGGTCAGAACATCTTTTCATCTCTTCAGGCATTATTTTCCTGCAGTATTTCTACTAGGCTCATAGTGAAGTGACTAGTGCGTGGCTTGCTATGATGGGAAAAAGGTAGAAAATATGCCGTCTGCATCGTGTGGAGTGTATTTAGCAGAAGACCTTATGCAGGGTGACATGGAAATTATGTTTTCATTTTTATTTCCTGAGTGCTGCTGGTTGTCATGAAACTCACCCTGACAGTTTCTTACCACCAGGCAATAGATTCTCCCTGTTCCCTCCTCAGTGTAGGACAGATGCTAGCCAGTTAGTTCTCAAACTCTTCCCGCCCTATCGCAAACGACAGATGCCAGGACCAGCATGGTTTCTAGTTGAACATTTCTGTCACAGTCCTGCCTTGAGCCCAAACTGTGACCTTTACTGTATGAAATAAAGTCCTAATGAACAAGTGGAGACTTGATCCAAAGCAGGCTCAAAGCGAATTCCATGGCACTGGTTTCCCCTTTGCAGTCCACCTGCATTAAAACCATTTATTTTTAGCAGAGCTAGGTGAAGTTACTGTATTTTTATTTGGGTTTGTGAATATCCCACACTTACAGAAATATTAACATTACACAATATGTTCATTTCATTTTACAGAACACGGTGGCTATTGTGGGAAGCATATAATAATGTACTCCTCAGATTTATTTTAAACGGTTTGTGGTACACATAGCAGTGGCTTCAAATAAAAACAGATTCAGTATATTAAAATCAAAAAGTGTAGAAAGAGGGGAGAAAAGTTGACACTGGGATTCTAAAATAAGGTTCTAACCACTTTGCTTCATGCAGCTGTTAGTGTTTCATAGGAAGGCTTGGTTTGGGCTTCTCACATACTTATTCTTCTGGTCTCTCATCACTTTTCATTTGGTTGGTATCTGTTTCTTGCCTACTTGAATTTTTTATTCTAACTCTTTATTTTGGTTTCCAATGTTCTTGTCTGTCATCTCGCAACGCACACAACACTGTTCTTTCACTGTGCATTTTTTTCGGCTAAAAATAACTATAACGGATATATCCGATCAAGTAAGTCTTTCATGTGTTTCTTTGATTGTTTCCTCTGCGCATTCGGCTTTTACCAGTGCCATTTAGCTGCACAGTAGTTTAGTATTTAGTTCTGTACCCCATTTGTTGTTAATGTTTAGCAGATACAACTTTTGTTCTGTATTATAGCTTTTAATTTGTTAATAATGGCCACTTGTTTCTAGTGAGGTAAGTTTTTAGGTAATCGGTTACAAGTGTAAGTAGATGTTGGGATTTTCATTTATAAAAATAATGTATAAATATAATTTATAGATAAATAAATAAAAACAAATCTCCAAATCTATTTACATTTCTGTAATGCAGGGACTGTATGGATAGTAAAACCAGTAGACATGTTGACAAAGACACGTTGCTGAATAGATTTCTTACAGTGTTGCTGAAGATTTTCTGATTTATGTGCTCAGAATTATAGATGTATAGCTGGAAATAGAGGTATATTTTCCAGTAAATTAATCACAAAACTGAATTGATTGTTTTACCATAATCTATTTGTATGGTGATGTTTCTGACAGCAGATGGCGCTATAACTCCAGGAAAATATATATCTTCAGTATCCTGTGAAGATGTATTGTCTATATTGCTATCGAAATATAAGGGCTTTTTAAACCCTTATGTAAAATAAATAATTCTTGTAATACATATATTATGGGATTTATGGGGTGTTATATTTTTCATAACAGTACAGTGTCAAATATATTTGCATTTTAAAAATGATTAAATCTAAATGTATTTGAACACAAGCATTCTGAACTTGGGGATCTTAATTAGAAGAATATCCACAGAGGGTTATCAGTTAATACAACGATGACTTTAATTCAGTTTGTACAACAACAACAACAACAAAAAAAAACATTTCTTCCGTAATAGTAAAAAGTTAAAGAATCTTTCAAATCAAAATGTTATGGTGTTTTTCAATTTCCAGCTATTCTTGATAAGAAATACATTACTAGCTCATCATTTGAATTGCTGTTTATGAAGAGACAGCCGCCGTCTGGATTATTCTAGATCCACAGTGAAACTGCCACACCGTGTATTCTCAAAGTAATGCTGTACATGTTTGACAAGGGGCAGATGAATCCAGGAGTTATCGGTGCAGGGATTTAAATCTATGCGGCAGCTGACGTTACAAATAATCATCCATATATTGCTTAGAGCTAGTTTTGGAAAGGGTTGTAACTGTGTTTTTTGGTTAACCTCTTACCTTTTATCTAGAAGTTATTAGGGTTGAATTATATAGAGTGCACATGCCAACCTAGACAATTACTCAGCAGTGCAAAAACAACCAGGTGTCTCATGAATAGGGTTAAAGCACTGCCAGCTTGTGTTATTCAAGCTATTCAGGCTTGAAAGTCTCTAGATTATTTTGTGTGTGTGTGTGTGTGTTTTCCAAACAGTTTCTTCTCAGTTTGGGAATTCTTTGAATTTCAGATAGTGATAACTGTTGATAAGATGTTGTAAATGGTATTTGAAAAAAGGGTGCAACAATAGAAGACTGTGTTTATCACCATAGCCAAATGTATAAAGTATTCATAAAAGTGTATTATTGCCACTTCCAAGCCAAACAAAAAGTAAAAACTGGATTAGGGTTTTTACAAATCAGTAATGCTGTCAGCATTATTTAAAAATGCATGAGCCCACTGCACAGCCATTTTTAAAATTAATTTATTGTTCAGCACAGATATAATATTTAGTGGCCTTTTCTTGTACCTCACATGTATATAAATGGATGCTGAACACACAATATAGCATTTTTGTAGTATTAAATGACATTTTAAAAAGTGGGGAATTTAACATTTTGAGTTTACATTATATGGAAACAAATGTGTTTTAATGGTTGAAGTACATTTATTTTTTTACAATCTAACATTTTGTTGACAATTTTTTAAAAAGATATAATTTTAAATGGAACAATATTTAAATGTATTCGTATTTTTGCACCACATAACCTAACATATACTTCTAGCACAGCCTATAATAACTGTGTATTTTTTTTATTGCATTTCTATGTTTATACTAATTTTACAAATACAATTTCTAACTGCCTATTATTGTAATTAAGTAAACAGTAAGATTGAATCTGTATATTAATTTGATATTTCTCATTATTTGGCAGTAAAGGAAGAAGCTAGACCAACTGACCAAACTCAATCCTCTAAATCCTACAACACATCTAATGCACTTCTCAATGCCAAAAGTTTTGAAGAGCCTGTTCTTCTAGTTAATAATCGTAAAGGAAGCCTGTACCTGCCCAGCGACCCCTCTGTGCTTCGCCTTAGTCTAATGAACCCCAATGAACCAGGAAGACCAGCCCCCAGCAGGTTACAGCGGGCATGCAGTCTGCCTGTGAAATACAGATACCATTCTGGTAGCTCAGCGGTGAATCACAGCCTCTGTAGGTTGCCCTTAGCTGACTACATCAGACAGTACAGACCACTTTGCATGAATTTGCAGTTCGAGTGGTTGCATGTTTAGATTTCCTTACTAATGACTAAATGAATAATGTGTAACTGTCAAACGATTGAACATATGGTGCCCCCAGACTGAATATATTTGTTAGGTAAAATTGAGAGTTTAATATTTGGGGAGGATCAGCAAGTAAGGTTTACATTCATAGTCTTACTACACAAAATTAGATTGCGCTAAATAAAACTGAACTGTAAATATCCTATAGTGTCGTCTTTTATTATATTCTTTCCCCCCACATAAAATGGAAGTGATGGCTAAAGGGTTTACCCTCTAAACCCCAGTACTTGACCCTTAACCTCTGACCTGTGCAGATATTTCTAACAAACATATTTATTCAAGTTGATATTTCCAATGGCAAAGATCTTTAGGGAGTGAGAGTGTGAAATTATATATCACAGTATATTAGCATCATATGTTATAACAGAACATATGTCACGCCCTGTGCAGTGTACTGTATTTTACATGCAAATACCTCAAATTATAATATATAAAAAATATAATTTGCATAACATTTTGCCATTTTTAATCAGGCATGTTTTTCAAAATATTTTACATATCTGTTCAACCAATTTCACACTCTGACTTTTAAGGGTACAATATAATATGAACCTACTTATTCTATAACCAGATTTTAAAAAAAAACTGCTTGCATTACACATTGAGTTGTACTAATACTATGTTATATATTGACATATGGTTGAAGAACTAATCTTGGCTTGAAGTGACAATGACTTTTGACGTTTTTAGCACATGCCTGCACGTAACGTTTTCAAATATGCTTCTCTTCAAACACATGAAATATGCACTCACTGAATGATCAAGCTGTTGTTACCAGGACTCAAGTGTTCAGCTTGGTCTTATTTTTGGATTTCGTTATATTAACTTTCAAAGTCTGATTTTACATTTTATTCTGTGTTCGGCTTTGTAGTTTTGTTTCATTTTTATGAAAGTGAAGCAAATTGACAGTTTCTGTGGGGAACATAAAAGTGACTGTATTAGACAGCATAGTGGTAAAAGTTTTAAAATCCAACATAGTAAAAAAGTATAAAGAAAAGTAACTTGTCTCATGTCAAGTAGGAAGAAAAGGTGCAAACATCATAAGCATATATTAATAAAGCAAGCTTATCAAATCATCGGATTAAAAAAGTAAAACTCATTAAGTTTTCCCCTTGATTTTTCAAAGTAGCATTGCTCTGATTTGTTGGATATATTTATGTCATGCAATGTGTGTTGTGCTTCCAGTGTTGTTAATATTGGATTGGAGAAGGTTAGATTTATTTGAGCCATTCTTTTATTTGCTTGGTAGATATAATGGATGTTGATCCTTGGTCTTTTCAGGATGTATACTGTTAGTAACTGTTCTTTAATCATTTGCATGATTATTTAGTGCTGTTTCAGCATGGATTCAGGTATCTACTGAAGCCTTCTGAAGATAGAAAGTCTGCTTGTGGCATGTAGATGGATATATAGAATCATTGCTGTAGTGACTCATTGTAGTCCAAGACAAACTGCAAGCTCAACCATGCCTGTTTTTTTTTTTTTTATTGAACAATTAGCCATGTTCATATTTAAACAGACAGAACGGCAACTCCAATGCATGCTTGTACTAATGCAGACTGCTAAAGGTCCAGCCATATACAAGTACAGTATACATACTTTAGATGGAACAGCACTTTGGTTCTAAGAATAATATTGTGTTGGGTTTGTCAAATTTGAAAGGCATTTGGTGTGCCCTTACCTTCTAAACTCTTCCCTTCTCCCTACTAACTTGTTAGCTTTCTGTTGTGGCGGTCTTTCAGATTGCACAGTGACTGATTGAGTGTTGGCTGTGTTCTTTACTATGTTCTTTCCTTTACATATTTCAATTTAAACAGTCCATAATCTGACATTGTTTGCATATGTTCGCAGTCGAAGATGAGCATCCTTCAGCACTGTCACCTAAAAAAAAGCAGCGGAATGGAGGCATGCGAAATTCACCCAGTTCTTCGCCCAAAATGAGGAGGTAAGAGACTACAGCTTTAAGAAACTCTTCCTAGCTTTCAAAAAAAGAGAGAAAGTGAGAGTGAGAATGCGAATGTGAAGAACCCTTTAAGGCTGAAGTATTTATTCTGTCAGCTTGTCAGCGGTTAATGATAGAGCTGAAAAAATTTCTGTCATGAAAGAGAGTATGAAAAGCTGTTTGAAAAATACTCTTGCTTTAAAGTCTCAGCTGTCACCCCAGTCCTGTCCACATGTATTTCTTAAACAGCAGTGGCATTAATGACAGCACTAACCAATCAGAGGGACTCATGTGGTTACTTTGCCTAAGGCCATTCTTCTTTTGTAGGAATCCCACTGAGTACTGTTTTTGGTACTTAAGGCCATACGTGAGATGTATCATCACAATCAAAAATGAACTCAAATATTACTTTCCTTTTATCTTGTCCATTGGAATTAAATTGCTGTTAATTGATTTTGACTGATAAAAGGGACACAATTCAACACGTGTGGTCAGGAGATGAAAAATAATATGTATTGTTCAAAAAAAGATTGCACAGCAGGCATTTACTGAAAATGTGGAGGGGAATAATGTATTAAATAGTTTTTGGTTGGTTTAAACTACAATTGTTCTTGACCTAAATACTTCCACGAAGAATAAAACTGCTATATACAAATCAAGCCATATTTATTATAGTAGAAGGTAAGGTGCAGTGCTGTCAAATTAATGTGAGATCTGAAATATATACGCAACAGATTTTTTGGGGGAAATTAATAAACATTAGCTGTATAATAACACAGCATTATGTTTTGTGACATACAGAACAAATTACTACCACCCTGCATTATGCTGGTGCTTACAGAATATTATATCAAAGTGCAATACTTCTTGCATAAAAACACAACAAAAATGGCTAATTCTATCTTGTTCCATTTAATGATCTTTTCAGTACAGAGAATCCGCAATGTGGATGATTTAAATTGCAATTGATGATAGCTGACAGCTATCCGCAATGTTGGCCGGCTAGCGAAAACACGATGACATCATGTACTCTAGTGCCGCGGATAGGAAGTGACTCTTAGGGCCACCTCCCCCCAAAAGTCAAAGCAGCCAAACCATGACTTCCTGCGGGCTCTAAAGATGGCCGTCTCCCTGTTTGGCCTAGCCGCGCATGACTGAGGCGCCAAAAACAAAAAGAAGCGACATGAATGCAAGCCACACAAGAGTTTTTATGGTGCTTGGATATGATGATTAGTGTATTTCCAGAAATACAACAAAGTTTTCCAAGGTGCATTTAGGTGGTTCTTTCGTTAACATAGTTTTATGTTCCATGTACAATATTTTATATATGTTTTGGGAATCATAACCCTGTGATCCTAACGCCCTGTTAGTCATAAATCTTAGTAGAGTCTCAGGAGGGGTAAAAAAATATATTGTTATACAAAACCCTACAGATTCTAAACTATTAGCTTAAAAAAAAAAGATTCTTAGCCTCTTGAAATACATTACACAGAATAAAATGATAAAACTCAAAGTAAATTCTAGTTTTCTGTTCACAAAGAAAAAAAAAAAACAATTGGCCTGATGCCTTATAACTGGTTGTTTGCAAACCTATGGAGTTTTATTCCTTAATTTTCAGGAGAAAACCTTTTTGTGTGGAAGGTCCCCATTTACCATGTACAATATGCATATTTTCTTTGATCTTGAAGTAATAATAATTCTTGGGAGTTATTTACACTGTTTTGATATGCTTCAAAGTGGTGTCAAAGTGTTGCGGCTTTAGGGTATTTCTTTATTCTACTGGCTCTTGGGTACCGGGATGACAGGTCCTCTGTACTAGGTGCAGGCTTTTTCAAGTCATAGCCCACAGCAAAACATCAAATTACCAAACAGAGACTAGCCTACTTCTACACAAATGCCTTTCCTGCAGATATATTATGCCATATATATATATTAAATACTTTAGTGTTACAAGGTGCATTTTATGCACAATAGAAAGTGATGGTTTGAGGTAGCCTTAGGGATACTTTATTCTACAAGCAGAAAAAAAAAGCTAGTGTATACTGTATCAAGTATGGTTTTTACAGGACTCTGTGCCTCAAGGCTTTGTAAATAAGTAATGATCAACAGATTGGCTGTGGGTTTTTGAAAAGCATGCCTTTGTCAGTTTGTATGATGGGTAAAATTTTCAAAGGGAAGCCTGCTTTCATTGCTCGCTGAAGAGGGATTGAGGGAGAGAGCTGATCCCAAGCTAGTACTGTCTGCTGAGCATTCACTGGAATAGCTAAACACAGTTTGAAAAATAAACTCAGAGCTTGCTTTTCCTTCGATTTCAGCAGTGTCTCTTAAGATTTTAAGTTTTCACAAATGCAGCTATAATAAGTATATCCTTTTATTTAAGAAATTATGCATTCATGTGACATAAAGAGCACATTTCTGTTGTGTATTTCATTTCACTAAGACAGTTGTGACTTCACCTTCATTCTGTAACGCATTTAAAAGTCGAAAGGATTTTTTTCACTCACTGCAGCACTTATTGTAAATGCTGTACTTGCAGTATGATGTCCATAATGATGCTATGTATGCAGTAAATACGTGCTCCCTTTTTATTTTGATATCTGACTAGATATAAAAAAAAAAAAAACATGAAATACTGAAAACTGTAAATTAGTAAAGGGCCTTTATCAGTAAAATAAAGCACTTGTACAATTTACTGTCCTCATGACCTAACCATGAATTATCCAAATTAATGAATTATTGAATTATGAAAATGGATAGTGTACTGTACCAAGGTACACATAGTTGAAAAACCAACATACTGCATGTAAATATATATATATATATATATATATATATATAATTTCCAGGGGTTATTTAGGGAAAATAAACAATGTCATTGATTTAACAAGTTCCATTACATCCCTATATGAAATCCTTTCATGAAATTAACACCATTGCTATGGATTTTCTGATGGTTCGTGGGACAGGTCTAATTGTAGAAAGTCACAATGCATTTGTTCAGATCCATCAAAGCTGTGGCACAAACGTCATGCCTGGTCCCCTTGAGTAGCAGCAGTCGGCAGAGTTTGCTTGCGACAACCCGTCATCGGTGACAGTTTGTGAAAGATAGCTATCTTGGCAGAGTGGTGCAGCACCAGTCATTTCAGCAAGGGAAGATTGAAGTGACAGAGGTCCATCGAGTGACTAGTGAAACATGCGGCACATAATGAAATATTCAGTCAGGGTGTAAAAGCACTAAATGCTTTCTCTGTTATTAGCACCTGTACCGAATGCACACATCTCCACTAGATGCATGTTAATTGACACATTGTGTTGTGACGTTTGAGTGAATCTAAAGGATTTTTTTCAAAAAGCACATACTAGCAAATCCATTTTAAACTCCAAATGATTATATTTTTTATTATATTCATCTACTGCTAAAGCCGTAGAGCACTTCTTGCTAGAATCTTTATATTGATAATTTAAAAATAATGTATTTTGGTATATGGTAAAAAAGGGCATGTTTAAGATGTATTTTACTTTTACTGTGATGAGCATCAGAAGTTGTATGGGGTAAGACTACATGTATATCATTTGTTGGTTCCTGTATATTTATTTGGTGGTTACTTACTAATCATCTGGTTACTGATTACATTACGGCTTCAGTTCATTGTTTTGTGGAGTCTTTTCTGAAATACTTCAAAGATGCATTGAGGATTGGTCAGGCCTGAGGCTGCTCATTACTGTGCTAGAGAGAACCCCATTCACCTGGACTGTCAATCTAGTTTATAAGAACAATTGAAAACATACTACCAAAAATTAAACCATTTCATGATTAGGCTTGAGTTACCTTTATTTCCCTGTAATTGTATTTCAGTTGACTGTTTTAATAGGTGCAAATATGATGCAACAAGGCTACAAAAAACACATACAACTAAGACAAGCATTTGACTGTTAATTGCTTAAGACCTTAAAGAAAAACAATACATCCCTGTTTATAAGGGTTCTTCTGTTCCCGTAACTTTATTGTATAAGACATGTAGGAAACAGAGTTTGTTAAGTTGTAAAGGTTGAAAAGTAAAAGGCAGAATAAAGAAGAGAGTCATTTCCCTGAAGTTGCTTTGCTTGTAACGGAATCTATAAGCTTGCTCCAGGCTATTACCTTAAAGGGAGTCTTTTTGACCTGCCCTAAGAGCATTATGCCCACTAGCTTTTGCTTAACACCATTATATATCCTTCAATACTTCTGAAGGTACCACTCCCAACATGCTGATTCTAATATTGGAGAATATGTAGACTGGTGCAATGTGTTTCCATTATTATTTATTTATTTATTTATTTATTTAAAAAAAAAAAAATTATAATCTTATATTTGATTTCCCCCAATACCTGTCTTATATTGCTCTTATATGCAGTTGAAGATCACGCTTTTGAACACGAACGTAGAAGTAGCAAAGCCACAGCTGCCCAAGTTATGGGGGCTATTTTACGGCCAGTGTTGCACATAATACAAATCAGCTGTTCATCCTGATATGAAGTAATCTGTTTGGTTGTGACACACTGCTAAAACTTTAATAGGCTTCAGTTTTGGAAAGCCAAATGTGATTGGGCGAATTGCTAAAATATTTAAAGTGCAGCCTGTTAAAGCTTTTACTGTGAAGAGCATCACATCAGAAGTTGTATGCAGTAAAAGCATGTAATTTGCTTTCCATTCTCATGCCAGTCAGTCAGCATGTTGAACTGTTTCCATCTCTTCCCCTTCATTGCTGACACTGATGTCAGCTCTTTGATGAATCCAGGGCAGTGGCATCTGGAATGATTCTGACAGGAGTAAACAACATTAATGAATTATTTTCTGGAGTTTTTAAAGCAACTGATATTATTATTTCTTAGATTTACTGGGGTGTGTGTGTGTGTGTGTGTGTGTGTGTGTATGTGTGTGTGTGTGTCTCTGTGTGTGTGTAATTAGTAACAATAAACATGTATATTGAGTTGTTAATCATTTAAATTCAGGTAGAAATAAATTAGTAATGGTTTATGACCACTATTAAAACCATCACAATACATTCCAGCACAATATAAGTGGTATTCATAAGAGCTTACTGAATACTCTGCTGGGACGTATGAATTTGCGTTTTAGTGATTTGACATACTACACATTTTATTGCTGTTCATAATAACTTAATTTTCTTTTTTAAAATAATTGAAATTGAAAAAACAAACAAATAAGAGGAGACCGCAGATGAAGTGCTTTCTCTAACTAACACTGGACCGAATTCCTTTGACAATTTCCTCCCAGATAACGTGATTCCTGTTTTCACAGTGCTGCTAATTACCAGCTGTTTTCTCAAATCATGGTGTAAATAAAGTTTATTCCAGTGTAGGACAAATAAGTATTCTTAAAATAAATATGTATTTAGAAGTATAATTCCCAGCAACATTTTGAAAAGAGAAAATATACAGGATATGATTTTCTATCTAGTATAGGATAAATTATAATAATAAATTGCTTGTTGCAATATGTTAGAAAAGTATGTTAATAAGCACTCAGACCTGTAATGTTAATGTTATTTTTCAAAGCCCTGTATTCTTTATTTTCCTCTTTATAGACACGATCCCTTGCACGTTCCGGGAAATGAACAAATCGAGAACATGGATGCTAATGTGAAAAAATACGACTCCACGGGGATGTTTCACTGGTGTCCATCCAAAGACATTGAGAAGGCTATCCTGGTGGGTATTACTGATACAGCTGCTCAAATGATACAACTCTCACGTCATCAGTGATAGGTGTTCCATGCAGTGAAAACTGGCAAGCATAGACACAACCGTTAAACACTTGTAACTACATGCCACTAAGTACACTCCACAATGTATCAAGTGTGTCGGTATGTTTTAGTTTCATCACTAATGCGACTGTTTCTCCAAAGGCTGTGTGTGTTACACATACTGTACATCTGCATTGTACAATATAGATTCCTCTTAAACCCTTTGTTGCTTGAGCCAGAAACGATCTGCCTAGTTTGGGTTTTTTGAATTAATAGGAGGAACTAGTTGGAAGGAATTGTGTGTTGTTTAAATCTTTATTGATATTGTGACCATAATGCAATGTTTTTGGTCAGGTATATATTCAGAGCAGTCTGTTGCTTTATAAATATTAGAACTGCCAGTTCTACATATTACGTTGCATGTTACAGTGTAAGATAGGTTTCAGATTTATGATAATGTAAAAGCATATTGTCAATGGTATACTGACAATATGTTCACCCTATTTTAGACACGGAGTGAAGCTGCAATGACAGTTTTAAGTGGGCATGTGGTGGTCTGCATATTTGGAGATGTCAAGTCTGCACTAGTGGGGTTACGGAATCTTGTGATGCCTTTACGAGCAAGTAATTTCCACTACCATGAACTGAAGCCCATTGTGTTTGTGGGCTCTTTGGAATATCTAAGACGGGAATGGGAAACTCTACTCAATTTCCCCAAGGTTTCGATTTTACCAGTAAGTACAATTGAGGAGCCTTTTTTTATTTGTAGGATCATGAATACACACTCTACTGGTTTTATTTTTAGATCAAGTAAGCAACATATTTAGGAAAAATAAAGTGTGTGTTTTAATTATTTTATTGTCCTTTTTTTTGTTTCCTCTGAAAACATTTTAATGGTCTTGTGATTTTTTTTTAATTTTTATTAACTCTAGACTGGGATTTAATGCTTTCTTAAAAGAGACTATTTAAAAAAAAAAGATTTATTAACTAAAGGTATTTCTCAGTATGATTTTTAAACATTGACAGGATTTGCCAGTGAATCAATATTTAATAGTCACATTTCCAGGCATAGTAAAGATGTAAAAGACTGACATGATCCCTACTTTTTATGCGTGTTAGCAGCAGCTTCATTGAGTATTTAAACTGAACCCAAAAACGCTGCCATCAGCACCAACTACCCTTTAGATTAGTGCATGTCTCTGATTCCCCAGCACATAGTTAGATCCGCTGAATGTCACAGCATAAAAAGGAATACTTGTTAACTAATTTCCCAAAGCTCCTTTCTCAATCTTTAATTTGTTTTTCTATTTTTTTCTATGCCGAAGGGTACACCATTAAGTCGGGCTGATTTAAGGGCTGTCAACATCAACCTCTGCGACATGTGCGTGATCCTGTCAGCCAATCAGAACAATATTGATGATGCTTCGCTGCAGGACAAGGAATGCATCTTGGCGTCACTCAACATCAAATCTATGCTGTTTGATGACAGTATTGGGGTCTTGCAGGCTAATTCCCAAGGTAAGGACTGCCCTATAATACTTCCCTGCAATGCCTACAGGGGACAGGACCTGGTAAGAAGAATATCCCTCACTCAGTGATTCAAACGCCTCACATCAGACAGTTTGACAGTTAAACCTGCTGATTACTATGATGGTTTAAAGAAACAGCATACCTTTTTTTATCACAGTTACTGTTCAAGTGCTCCAAAATAAACTGCAAAGTAAATGACTAAGAAAGGTGGGCCTGTTCTTAACTGGAATACACTTCTGACCTCTAGTTGTAAAATAACCGTACTCTTCAGTATTTCTTCATATTTACTGCAATAATGCAAACCCTGACAAATAAACATTTCCTGAGGGATACTGTTAGAATTCAGCAAAGATAAGAATGAAGTGTTATGCATCTGAAATAAAAGATCTTAGTAGCAATTAGTGTTAGTATATATTTAGATCCTGACCACACTCAAACAAATGTAGTTTAAGAAATTACTTGTACATCTAGATAAACCTTTGACCTCCACACCACGATTCACCATAATTACAAAAAAGCAACAAGAAGGCCGTATGTACGACTTGCATTTCTAATGCCTACATTTATCTATACTATACATATTGTGCATTCAGTTATCTTCTAAAAAGATTTGAAGGCATCGAGAACAATGGTGAAGATCATTGTATTAAGAAGAATTGTCTGTTATCTTTATCCCTGCTACCAGTCTGCTAATATATACAGGTCCTTTGTATTAAGCAACATACTTATGCTGTACATTTTTAAATTGTACAGTAGGAACACAAGATACTAAATTAAGGAGAACACAACTTAGATACTTTATTGAAGTTACCACATATTTTATACATGTTTTTTTTAATTATTTTTTTATTTCTGAAAACTGTGAAATAAAGTCATTTATACAGGGGTTGTACATGGTTATTCAGAAGTTGTGCAGTGTTGCTACTAGTATTCAATATGTTTACCAGCGGCATGTAAACAGCCTGCAATTAGCTGATTTGTATTACTTTGCACTTCAAAATAACATTAACATTGTATACAGGCTTTTTAGACTCCATCCATACTGGGGTTCATTTAATTACATGAGCCAAGGCAGTAGGCATGTTAAAAGTGGAACTTGTGTATACAAGCATTCCATGACAAAGAGGCTTGGAACACTGAGAGGTCATCAATGTCACACAAGTGGCACACCCGCGTTTGACCATCTACAAGTATTGGATTTGCCAGTACTGATATGCATTATGTATCCAGTGTACAGTGTTTGTTTTTATGGAATGCCCCCTATAGTAATGCATTTTGTGTTTGTATATGTGTGTACAGTATGCCCATGATCACAGCTGTTTTTAAAAGCATCAGAAGGTTCAGAAGTGTGATTTTAATTTATAAAATACATGTCACACCAATTCACTCTAGCAGCAAACATGGTAGCCTCTTGGACCGTGTCATTCCTTTTTTTGAAAACTACACTACACTTCAGTCTTGCTGCAGGTTGAATATGACATTGTTTTTTTCCAATGGATAATACAAATTTAAAAAACAAAAACAACAAGAAAAAAAAGTTATTATACAGTATGTACATAGTCTGTATAACAAGCACACCACATCATGTATAAAAGACCAACAATATTTTACTCCTCTGGGACATTTTAAAAGTGTAGCATGTTCTAGTTCACATGTCAATAGGAAGGTTTTTGATAGCATTATAGTTGAAATATGTGAAATACAAAATAACTTTACCATAATTGTTACATGTTTAAATTTACTTGCTTTCCAAAGCAATTTGCCAAATCTCAGAAGAAGAAAGAAGTGTAAAAACATTTTATTGGAACACATACAAGGGTCACAGTCATTTTACTTTATTATTTTAAATCTATGCTATGGAGCTCAGCATGTGTAGTGTCCGTTTAATGCTCACTAATTGTCATTTAACTAACCTGAATCCCAAAGCTGGTAAATTTAACAATTTCTTAAATTTTTAATGAGATAATTAGGTGTTCATAAAGCTGTTGTTTCAGTTGTTGATTATGTCAGCAATGTTATAATTACAGGATGGTATAATAAATCAGCCAACACTTTAAGCAGGTTATCTTGATTGGACAGGGCAACAGTGCTAGACATTATCATTAAATGTATATTTATTTATTTATTTGCCTCCGGAGAAGTACCTACTATATTAACTAAGATAGGGTATATCTATTTAATTGCCATTTTTAATGAACATTAAATTAGTTTCAATACCCAAGATGGTTTTTGTTGTCTTTCAATCGTACATGTATTGTCGATTTGTAATGCTGAGTATAAAAAAGGGCAAACGTTTTCATTTTTGTGTTTAACATTTTGCTTTGTGTTTTTTTATAGTGTGGAGGATTTTTATAATTACTTACAAGATGACTACGGGTATACTGTATGTCTACCTCTGTTTTTTAATTTCTTAAGCAGTGTAGAGTAGTGGTTAGGGCTTTGGAATCTTGACCGGAGGGTCGTGGGTTCAATCCCAGGTGGGGGACACTGCTGCTGTACCCTTGAGCAAGGTACTTTTACCTAGATTGCTACAGTAAAAACCCAACTGTATAAATGGGTAATTGTATGTAAAAATAATGTGTAAAAAATAATGTAATTGTATGTAAAAATAATGTGATATCTTGTAACAATTGTAAGTCACCCTGGATAAGGGCGTCTGCTACGAAATAAATAATAATAATAATAATAATAATAATAATAATAATAATAATAATAATAATAATAATAATAATAAAGCAGTGAACTGCTCGAAATGGAAATGCTGTCAGATATCTGAATACCTTCATATTTGAAGACACTGATGTCCTTCATGTCTTATCTAAACATGTTTTATTAAATGAAAGTAAAACATTTGTTCAGTAAGAAATGCATATATGTTTAAAATAAAGCAAAATGGGATGAGAGTTACGTGTTTATGGTGTCAGGCTAGCAACTGTATTTTGTATATACTTTTTAATTGCTTATAGCTGTAGCACTTCCAGCTATAATGACTGCTGTTTGGTTATTACTACAGGTGCTCCAGGGACTTATCCAAAAGGGTGATTTATTGGAGCTTAATAGATAGATAGATAAAAAAAAAGGTCCAAGTTAGGTCTCATGTTAAAATCCTAATCAAGTTATAATATGCATACATTTCACATTATTTTAAATTTACATAATTTCTATTTAAACAACTACCAAATTTAAATTTAAGGTGTTAAATTCAGTTGTTATAATCCAAATGGATTTTATTCTTGGCAAGTGGCAGCCTTTGATTTGTCCCATTTGAGTATTCTTTCATAATGCATAGGATTTGACTTGGAAAATGTTAAGTGCATTTAAAAATCTTTTTAATTTGTAGATGAAGACAGATCACTTACAATAAAACATGTCTTCACATTTAAAAAAAGATCTCCATGCAAATGTGAGTTGTGCAGTTTGGATTACTTTGTTAAAATGGTTAATGTTTAGATCTGTTCTACCTTTTTTGTAAACGAAAAATATAACACATGGTAATTAAATGTTGTTTAATGGTGACAGTTTTTTGTTTTCTCAGTTTATAAAGGTGATATTTTAAAATGTCACATTGGAAATTAACAAATCAGTACCATATATACAGTGGTTTTAAAAGGACACTTGCAATGAAGTGTTATCCGTTAAAACACTCAGACAACAAAAAGTTAAAATTAATGCTAATAAAACGTGTGTCCTCTTATTTTATGGAACGCATACATATTCATTATGACATCGTGGCGCTTCAAAGAAATTGTCTGATTTGGTCAAGTTGAATTTGCTATTCTTCTAAAACTTTGTGACCTAAATTTATTCCTTGCATTATGGTTGTCGCTTGGCTTTAAAACTATGACCTTGCGTTTTCTTGAGTCAGCATTAAATGATGGATGTCAAAATACAGGCAATGTATTATGCATATAACATTACAGATTTAAGGTGTTTACTTGTCAGCTGCAAGAAATCAAAAATGTCAAGTTGTGTGAATTCATACTCATGTCATGGGTCTGAATGGCACTATTTTTGATAAAAGGTTTTCAGGTTCCACTTCACCACTTTTGTGGTAACAAAATGAACAGCATATGCAGTTTATATCTGCTAGCTGATGGAAGGCTATACATTCTAAATATGACTTAACTGACCCTTGCATACAGAAAATCTGTCTCACTTTTTGAAGTACCGATACTCAGAAAACTCAGAAACTGTTTGTTAAAACTATTACACATTGGACTGGCAAACATTCTTTTCTTTGTATATGTACAGTGCCTTGCAAAAGTATTCAGACCCCTGACCAATTCTCTCATATTACTGAATTACAAATGGTACATTGAAATTTCGTTCTGTTTGATATTTTATTTTAAAACACTGAAACTCAAAATCAATTATTGTAAGGTGACATTAGTTTTTTGTTGGGAAATATTTTTAAGAAAAATAAAAAACTGAAATATCTTACTTGCATAAGTATTCAACCCCTGTGCTGTGGAAGCTCCCAGTTTACACCGATGAAAGAAATTGCCCTAACGAGGACACAATTACCTTACCATTGGCCTCCACCTGTGAACCATTAAAGTTGCTGTCACATTTTCTGGATAAAAACCCCACTGTTGAAGGATCATTGGTCAGGCTGTGAATCTGAAGGAAAATGAAGACCAAAGAGCATTCTACAGAAGTTAGAGATAAAGTAATACAAATGCATAGATTAGGGAAAGGGTACAAAATAATATCCAAGTGTTTGGATATCCCAGTGAGCACAGTTGGATCAATAATCAGGAAGTGGAAGCTGCATCACACCACCCAGGCACTGCCAAGAAAAGGCCGTCCCTCAAAACTCAGCACTCAAACAAGAAGGAGACTTGTGAGAGAAGCCACAGAGAGGCCAACAATCACTTTGAAGGAGCTACAGCAGTGGTCGGCAAGTAATCTAAATAGCGGGCCAATTGATCCCTTGACAGCCGCAGAGCGGGCCAATCGCCGTTCCCCAATAACACTCAACCCCCAAGGGATTTTTTTTTTCTTTTTAATCATTGTGATATATACATATGTTCGTACGTGATTTAAAATTGTAATGGCCTAACTAAAACTATTGAAACTGAAAATTACCTTCTCTGTGTAACCTGCCATCCCAGCATGCACTGGGGGACGCGCCAGCAAAACCGATGCACAAAACAGGCTGACCCAAGAATCTTTGAAGAACTGGCTACGTATCGCCATCACATGTGTCACACCTGGGGCCGGTTGTACTAACGAGATCAAAAAACAGGATCGGATCCGGACTCACTGGAGCCGGATCATGAAAAGGCATTGTACTTGCGGGTCAGGATCAAGCTCTACTGATCCGATCCTGGAGCTGCGCAGACGTAACTAGGGAAACTGACCAATGAGAAGCGAATATGCGTGGCGCAGACACTGAAGATTTTGAATGTCAGAAAATGAAATGCATACTTACCCCAAAAGACTTAAAGCTGTTTGCAGCGAAAGGTCGCTCTACCAAATATTAATGTGTGGGGGTTGAATACTTATGCAAGCAAGATATTTCAGTTTTTTTATTTTTCTTAAAAATATTTCCCAACATAAAACCAATGTCACCTTACAATACTTGATTTTGAGTTTCAGTGTTTTAAAATAAAATATCAATCAGAACGAAATTTCAATGTACCATTTGTAATTCAGTAATATAAGAGAATTGGTCAGGGGTCTGAATACTTTTGCAAGGCACTGTATATGTATTTGCATATACAGTACTGTATTATGGAAATAGCCCCAAAACCATAGAACAACTTTATCTAAGCTTTTATAATGCATTTTCCCCACAGGTTTTACACCACCTGGAATGGATAGATTCTCTCCTGATAACAGCCCAGTTCATGGTTTAGGTCAACAGACTCCCATAACTACAGGAGCCAACATCCCAATTATTACTGAACTAGGTAAGACAAGCTCATATTGGTACTGGTATGTGTATTCCTTGTGCTTTATTACATGCTACTACTACTAATAATAATACTTTTTCACAAAAACAGAGCATATAGTAAAGGCCATGATAAATGTAGTGCCTTACGTCCAATACTGTAGTGGTCTAAGTGCCCGTATTAAAATTTGGGGCTTTGCAAATACACATTTTTGAATATGATCCATTGTTAGATATGGTCACGTTCTAGATATTAGACAGGGCTGTTATAATTAATTTCCATCTGACCCACCTCAATCAAAAAATGTGTCCTGTTGAGGTTTTATATATTATTTAATATTATATTATTTTAATATTTATATTATTTTTTTAATATTATTTTACCAGTGAAAGCTGCCTTGGAACTGAGTTTCCCCCCTCTGTGTTTAATATTTGGGCCTGGCGTGCTGTGTTTTTTTTGTGTGTGTTTTTTTTTTTTTTAAATACAAGATTACAATTTTCTGAACAAATGTTTTTTTTTTTTTTGTTTTTTTTTAACAAATATGTTTTCCATGCCATTTAACTATACAATACTGTAGTATGCATTTAAGTAGAATCCCTCTGTAGCTTATCCTGTGCTTTTCTGTGTTTATGTATTAGATGTGCTGTAACATAGAAGTGGTGTTCTTCTATGTCCTTTAGTCTTACATGTTTCTTCTCCCTTGCATATTTTCCTTATCTCCCACAACACTGTTTTTCATCGTTAGCTAAACCTGTCAAAATATTGCCCTTGGTTTCATTCAGTCAGGAAAAAAACTGTGGAACCAACATTCAAATGATAACTGAACTGGGTAAGCAGTGGCTTTGTCCTTTTACTGCAGTGTCATTCTTCCTCCTTCATCTGCTTTCTCTTGATTTATCTGGCTGCAATAGAGGGCTGCTCCCATGGCACCACTTTGAACACATTTTATTCTTGGTTCTGGTTGAAATTGACTGTATTGTTTTGGCCTTTTTTAATGATTTTTCTCACAGAGCATCACTAGGCCTTTGATCACACTAGTCTGTCCTTGTGGCTGTTTCCATAGCATCTCCCCACAGTTCATCTTTCGACCTTGGCCCTTTTCATCAGCTCCTTGTCAATATGACTGATATTTCGTTTCACAGCTAACAGGAAGTCTGGGAAGAAATAACATTTCAAAAACAAAACTCAAGATCAAACCTTCCTTTAAGCTGATTTTTTGCTAGACCTAGTCTCCAAAGCATAGGGTTTGAAGCTATGAAACAAAGAAGGCTTTTGAGATGCACTTTTCAGATACAATGGGATTTCAGCATTTTATCTGAAAATAGTCCAGTGGTGCTAGTAAGTGCCCTAAAAACAATATCACAGCAGACCAAACTATATTTTTTATGGAGATGTGTTCAATATGTACTCATCTTTTAGACTTTATAAGAGAAAACTTGCCATGGAGCAGTTAGGTTAATTTATTAATGCATTAAAATAGTAGATCTGGTTATCTGGAACCTGCAAGTAAAACCATGTTGGAATATGTTATAAGCAGTTGATAAAAAGAAGAACATTACTTTAACATTGCTGTATACCGTGTTGTAGTATTGCAGCAGTACACTGTTCAACATAATCCTGATTGTTTTTATATTTTTTATTTACGCATCATGGTTATTAAATCAGATGGAGAATAAAACCAAAAACATTTCTCATCTTTCAATTTGGAGCGTTTGAGGATCTGTCTTATAAGTGCCATTTTGTATCCAGATCATGCTCCCTCTTGCATCACTGATCACTTTATTCTTCTATAGTTTAGCTTTCCAGTTTGTTTACGTTACCCAAGTTTCAGTTGCAGGCACACTCCTTCCATGAAGCTTTCTGGTCACTATGTGAACTAAACAGAGTATATGAATGCCTGTTATTGCTCAAAAAGCATATACTTTTTTTTTTTATATAACTTCCACACCAGACATGCTTGTCTTTCAGTTACTGGAATGAATTGCTTATTATAGCCCAACATTTCTTGTCTTCAGCATATAGAGTTCAGTATATATGGTATATCACTCCCCAAAGCATGAAACTTTTACAGACGCTTAAAATACATAACAACATTGTATGTTCCAGGCTGGCATGTTAATTGTGTTTTGTTTGTTTTTCTTTCTCCAGTAAATGACTCCAATGTTCAGTTTTTGGACCAAGATGACGATGATGATCCTGATACAGAGCTGTATCTTACTCAGCCTTTTGCTTGTGGGACAGCATTTGCTGTCAGTGTGTTAGATTCCTTAATGAGTGCAGTAAGTTTAAAATAAGAAACTGTTCTATTCAATGTTATTACAAGGAGTTTCCGAAGAATAGCAAAGAGCAAAGTTTAGATCCAGTACATACAAATGGAACTGGAGGTTGGAGTTTTCACAGTGTAACTATACAGTACAATTCAATTTTAGAAACTAATGGTAAAAGTAAAAGGTAAACAGTGCAGTTTCACTTTACATTGGCTCTGCCTGTCCCGTGCTGAGTGCTGTGTCTGTTGATCGCTCATTTTCGGTCACTGTAAGCCACCTCCACCTTCACAATAAGCTACTGACCAAAAGATATGCCAGGACAGCTGGTGGTCACAAGTAAGTCTCTGGCATTATCGTGCACGTTAAATTATTGCTCATAATACATGTAGCGTGAACGCTATGGTATGTAAATTTGCCAAATACTGTGCACGTAAATTAACCCTTTGCGGTCCATTTATTCAACGTGTCTCAGGCGCGTCCGATCCAATTTCCAAATGGGAAAATAAGAAAATGAAATAATTGGAGTCTGCTATCTTTTCACTTGCCACACAAAAATATTTGAAGAGACAGCTTGGGAGTTTAAATAACAGAACTCTAGATAACTTGCAATTTGAATGTCTTCCATTGTGACTTTTAATGGTGTTTGCTTAAAGATTGTTCTTTCAACTCTGCAGACATACTTCAATGATAATATCCTCACGTTGATACGGACATTAGTAACAGGCGGAGCTACACCAGAGCTAGAGGGTCTTTTGGCTGAAGAAAATGCGCTACGAGGTGGCTATAGCACACCACAGACACTTGCAAATAGGGACAGGTGTCGTGTTGCACAGTTAGCACTGTATGATGGTCCCTTTGCAGACTTGGGGGTAAGAAAACATACAAAAACTCTCTTGTTAATATGCATGTATGTACAGTATGCATGTATTACTGTGAGCATGTGTATTTATAGAGAATCTTTATAGTATGCTTATTTTCAAGCAGTATTTTGGCATAGGTTCAGTAATATATTGAGTGGACAGGACGTACCATACAGTAGTAAAGTTGGAAATCTGGGCCTTAAGAGAAATAAGTGTCTCAGTTTGTCTTCAACGTGGAAATATAAATACCATTGTGATAAGTAACGATTTTTGTGCTACAAAATATGAATGTCAACTTATATTTTGCTTTGTTTTTCAGGATGGTGGCTGCTATGGTGACCTATTTTGTAAAGCATTAAAAACATATAACATGCTGTGCTTTGGAATTTACCGATTAAGAGACGCACATATAGGTACAAGTAGCCAATGCACTAAACGGTGAGTCACATAACTGCACGTGATACTAAGACACATACTGGGTTAAGCCACACAATATCTCCGAGCAGCAACATTTTTGATGCTACAGATTTTGAATTTGAATCCCCAGAGCCTGGTAAAGATACATGTATGTAAACTTAAATTGGACTGTTTTTATCACCAGTATAGACATATGATGCTTTTTCATATTTACTATTACGTTTTAATATTGTACGCATGTTAACACGGTCATTCTGTTGCTGGTAAACTTAGATAATCATTTGTTTTTGTTTTGTTCCAGGTATGTTATTGCCAACCCTCCATACGAGTTTGAGCTTGTCCCAACAGACCTCATCTTCTGTTTGATGCAGTTCGACCACAACGCAGGCCAGTCACGGGCAAGTTTATCACATTCTTCTCATTCCTCCCACTCGTCCAGCAAGAAGAGCTCATCTGTCCACTCCATCCCAACAGCAAATAGGCAAAACCGCACCAAGACCAGGGATTCACGAGAAAAACAGAAGTACGTGCATGAGTAAAGGCGTTTGCTGTTCTTTTATGTGTGTGACACTTGTTGTACCTACTGCCTGACGCATTTGCATTTATTAGAGAAGACACTCTTTGTTTCATGCAGTTTGTGTTACTTCATGGTTGTGCATTTTCATGGTCGTATGCATGTGGTCATTATTTTGATTTTCACCATCACATTGATCATCGTCACCCCCCTTCAACACAACGGCAACCATCCAGATAGACCAAAACTAAGTAACAAGCATGAACATTGCAAAAGAACGAAATTGAGAAGTTCACAACAGAAACTTTTTACGTACTAGATTTTTGGAAACCTTTCATTTTAAATTCTGGTAATTTTTACTGCATTCAGTTGCTTCTATTCATCATGAAGTCTAACTGCAGCATAATGGAAACTGTTCTTTTTACTGCGTTTTCACACACAACAATTTTAATCCTGAAGTTGTCATTCGCTATGCACCACAACTGATTCAACACACAGGGCGGTTAAAAATAAAAATATTAATTATAATAATAATAATAATTCTAAAACACTGGACTATTGTATTTAATAGCACAATACATTATATTTGAACTGCACATGAGTACTGTATAACTACCATAAACCAGGATGTTTATACAGGGAGTAACATGCATGTGCAATGCAGATATTGGATTATGTTTACTCTGTTTTATGTTACTACTTGAACTAGGTACAGCACATGCCACAGAGTCAGGCACTTTGTGTTACCCCGTATATAGCCCAGACATGTCTACACAGCTCTCCACTCTCTGCTTTCCTTGCCACTGAGAGATATTCCACAGAGTATGACCCAGTTGGTGGCACAAATAAACTACTTACGTTACTTAAAGGTACAGTAACTCAATTAGTAAAGGATCATTACACATTTACAGTATCTCTGAATTGTAATATGCAAAGTGAAATACAGTGTATTATAGACATACAGTCGCCGCTGCTTAGAACAAGCGCGTTTGTGTTAACGTGATTCATCCGCAGTAAGCGATGGATGGTATAAACTTATAACCTGACATTCAAAGTGTCCCCCAATCACCAATACAGTAATCCAAAGAAACAAGTGTGTATGCGATTAAAAATCTTTATTAAGACACTCATTACACCAATAAAAAAGATGTATTAAAACTCATGAATGTAATAAAAAAAAGTACAGTAATCCGTTACATATTTGACTGCGATGGGACGGATATGTAAAAAGGCGGATAAATGAATCCTGTTTTAAATAGCATTGTACGCAGCTGTAACAATTACTGTACTATATTATTATTGTTTTGAGATTCAGCTTTTATTAGGGGGCTCCCCTAAATCCCTTGTTTAGAAAGATACAAGGTATTAATGCTTGGCTACCGCGTGGATACGTGCATTCGCTGCTGAGTGTCAGGCAGGAGATCGAGACAGAGATCAAAGTTGATACGCCCCACAGGTGAACAAAATGTATTTTTCATATTGTAGTGCTGAGCTGCAGGGTTTCCAGGATATAATGAGACAGACAACAGTTGTGGTTCAAAGCTGTAGGAAACCACTGTATTTATTTACTTTTTCAGTTTTTAGTGAACAATGGCTCTCATTTCTCTCCTCTTACTCACAAACTCAACTCTCTTAACTCTCGCTCTTAATTCTCCTGCCAGATCCCGCTTCTGTCTTTCAAACTGTCATCTCTACACACACACCCAAGTACCTCCCCCTTCCTCACTCATTGGTCCAACACTCCCTATCTCTGACTGGTCGTGTCAGACCTGCTCCCACCCCCCTCAGTGATGCACTCACACACAGGCAGTCTTTCAGGTCTAAGTCACACAAGCACTAAAACACACAGAGAACGTTAACAGATCTGAACAAGAATAACACAGTTTACAAACACACATTATTTACAGAGTACTCCCATCCGCTTCGCCAGTCCATAATCAGGTCCATTCCCACATTGTCCTCAGCTTTTTGAAGCAACGTTGCATTGTTTGCTGACTGACAGAGTTCCCAGCATGCTTTAGCAAGCGCACAGCATCTAAGAGAGACATTTTATTTACACTGAATTTTCGTGCTGATGCTCATCGCTTTTTCTCTTTCCAGCCATGCTTGCTTGCTGTTGTAGTCATTGCTGTTTTTTCAAATTGTAAATAAACCTGACACTCCATAAATAGCGAAGGTACAGTTCAGGGGTAATCGCTCAGTAACAAGGTGCAAACAGCTGATTGATCGATCTGTCAGGTTTTTTTACTACAGTAATGTGCTGTCTTTTTATTGAAATCTATGTGAATGGCAAGGAAATGAGGTGAAAACAGCTGATTGGTGGATTAATAAGAGCGATTACTACAATATAAGTGGTGTGTTTGTTATTTAAAGCTATGTGACTGGCACATAACGAGATCCAAACAGCTGAGTTTGCCCAAAATATACGGCGTGCTTAAAGTGGTATAAATGATGCCTTTTGTTATTGAAATCAATGGGAATGGCAAACGCTATTTGTCCGATATAAATGACTGCCCAAAATAACCCTTTACGGTATAAGTGGTGGCAACTGTATTTTGTAATAATTGCATTAAACATTTTCTGTATGGCAAACTCTAGGTCAAATAATTAACAAATACAGGTTTTCTGATTTACTTTAGCTCTTAACTTAGATTGTTGTGTTTTTTATTTTGATAAAATGTACTTTTTTAAATAGATAAAGATATAGATAAAGGATATATATATCTATCTCAGTAGTGGCTCCTAAGTATAATGGGTGGGAAGGCTAAACAACAAAACCTGCTTTTATTGCTTATACTCACACACACACACACACAGTTGTAGTCAAAAGTTTACATACCCCAATGGAAATTTATAATTTCTCGAAAATAAATAAATAATTATAGGAAAAATCTTTTGTAGCAAAAGTTTTTTGCTTTTGTGGATGAGGAAAAAAAGTTACAAGAAACAGAGGTCTACAATTGTTTATTTCAGAAAATGTCAAAATCAAAACTTAAGGGAGTAGCCACACGTGACCCATAACCTGCCTGGCAACAGACACGTCAAGATTAAGTCTAATTATGAGTGGTAGAGGCTAGCCACAAGCTTGCATCGTGTAGCCAATACAAACACAGTACAAACTTGACATACAGAGGGTGATTGCAAGTGGAATACACACAGAATCCCACCCATTTTGAGGCTTAATGTTAGCCAATAGCAATATAGTAGACCTTGGAAAGCATGACGTAACTAAGCTTTTTTTACTTTTACAAAATGACACGAAGGCTTCGCCTCCGTAGCCGCTTATGACGAGCCGCCACTGGTGTGTGTGTGTGTGTGTGTGTGTGTGTGTGTGTGTATGTACTGTATATGTTACACTCTATAGTCAGGATTCGGTCAATGACCGACAAAAATAACCATTTCGCGATTTTGAGCACTGACAAATTATCAAAGAACGAAATGAAAGGTTATTTCGGTGTTTGAGCAAATTATTTTCCTCAAATTGCAAACTGGAACATATCAAACAAGCAAAGAGCGAAACGTAAAAGAAGATACTGCTTCTTTGGTCTTTGAGTAAAGTGATATAATCAAATTGCGAAATGTAAAATACCAAACAAGCAAAGAACGAAGCACAAAAGAAGAGACGGTTTATTCGGTCTTTGAGTAAAGCGATATACTCAAATTGCAAAATGTGCTTTGAGCAAATGCACGGTTCCCGAACAGATTTTAAAGATGCTGCGCAATCTGCGATTTAACAATTAATGGCGGGGTGTTTAAAAATGGGCATCGAGTGAAATACAAACGTTTTAATACAATATATTTTTTTTTAATTGAATGAACATAAGCAGTAAATTATATTTATAAGATACACGTCATTGATTCATTATTTATTATTTATGCAGGAAGTTAACCCATTGAGACCGTGGCCTCATATTGTGCTTTTCGCCACAACAATAGCAGCTGCTTTATTTTATTTTCTGTGCCCTTATTCATGGGAATAGTTCAAGCTCTACAAAAAGCATACTCTGCCCTCGACCCCACCCCCTGCGCCCCACACATGCTTAAGTTTGTAGACATTCACAAATTGGCGATTAATTTTGGACACCCTCCAACATACAAGGAGAGTACAGTCTAGATTCATAAAAATGTGTTCAAGTTAAAGGAAAATAAAATCTTAAAACCAGATTTCACATTCTAGTCACTATTACAAAAACATATTCAACCTGATTAAACAATAAAAATAAAAAATATGATGTTACTATGATAGTTTAGGACATACATTACTGATTAGAGGTTTTGGTGGCTCTGGAGTCAGAGCCAGCTAGAAGCAGCTGAAGCTGGAGCAGCAGTGTGACTCTGCACCAGAGTGGCTTCAGAGCTGAAGCAGGGGCTGCTGGAGCTGGGGGTCTCCATCTGCTCTGGAGCTGCTACCAGAGCCACTCCGGAGCTGGAGCCAGGAAAGCCAGAGCAACCTATTTGATATATACTAGCCATAGTCAATCTGAATTAATATTTACCCACTTTGTTTTTAAAGTACATTGACATTCTTTTAAAAATAAATAAATAAACAAACATACCTTGCATGTTACATTAACTGTATTTTAATGTGTCCATTATTAAAAGGCTAACATTTTTTTTTTTTATGTTCTTAATATAAAAGTTGCATTTTAAGAGGAAACAATGTGTAATGCTGTGAGTTTTAATTCCTCATATCACACTTCCCACATTGTATTATTATTTTGAGGTGGGCTTGTGAAACTACTCCTGAGCATGAAGGATGTGGATGTTTTGAAGTGCTTTTTTCTTCACCATTATAAAAAGCTTTAAACAACTATCTGTTTACAGATATTTGTATTTTTCACAACTGATTTTAGCATGAGTTTTAAAAGGCTTGGTTGTTTAGATCTTTTCTGACATGACCAAATTAAATAAAGGTGTATATATATACATTTATGATATATATATTTTTTAATGTTATACTTCCAGCTTTTTACAATGTAAATAATATATGATGTGCATTAATACATTTTGCATGGTAGTTTCAGGAATGGGGTATCTTAGACTTCTATTAAAAAAAATATATAATAATAAAATAAACACATAATCCTATTATGGCATTCAAAACTGTTTTGATCACTTGTCAACTACTTAAGGGTATGTAATCCTTATACATTTTCCTCAGAGATCCAGGGGGGTGGGAGGTGCTAAAATATTGTGTACTGGTCCTGATGTCTGTGAAAAAAACTATTTTCGTCATACTTTTGTTCACCCTGCTTAGTATTTCATAAATTCAAAGTCATTTAGAGATGCCACCCAACATGTATATCATCGGTTTACCTATAATGAGTGGCATATTAAACTTACTTCCTGTACATTTTTATTTTATTAAAACAATGTATATACAGGTTTAATTCAATGAAACTTTTAATTGTAAATGCAAATATTATTCTGCCCAAACATTAAAGATAAAAATCTTGTACATTAACTGAAATTATATTCTAACCTAAGTCAAGATACATCCTTGATTTGAGACTGTCTTGAGAAAATACAATCCTTGAGTATGTGTTGAGGCCAAAAAAGTCTATATAAACTACTTATCTTTAATTCAGAAATAAATAAAGTATATATTCAATCAATCTTTATATAGTGCCTTTCATAGTGGAGCACCATCACAAAGCACTTTAACTATATATTAACAATACTCCATAAATAAATAAAATTAACAACAAAACATGATTTAAAGCTTAATGGGCAGTATAGGAAATGGTCATGTTAGTGAATGTGTTTACAATCTAAGATTTGTATGAAAACATTGTAAAACTTACATAGCTTACTTCTTTTTCTAAAGTGCAACAAGGATGAATAGAATGGGCCAAGGTATGAAAGTTAATGATTATGCATGCCATAGCAACTGCCGTGGGTTTCTATCATAACTTTGTCCTGGTGAAGAGTAGGAAAATATAAAGATGAGAAGATTTATATGAAAACATCCCTTTGTTTAATTTTTGCTTTCTAAGCCAAAGCAAATTGGCTTGTTATGTCTTAGATCACCATAACATTGCATGTGGCTGGGAATATGTTTTCCTTGTAGCCAATTACATTTCATAATTAGTCCACGTAACTTATTTCCCTCCATTTTAAGATTTGCTTTTTTAAAATCCAACGAACGTCCTTATTTAGTTTTAATATTACTTTTATTTATTATTAAAAGATACATCGTCAACATTTTGTTTAATTTTGTTGTTTTTGTTTGTTTTAACAAAATAACATTGCTTTGTGTAAAATTAATTGTTGTGTGATTGCACGTGTGTGTTTGAAGTCTTTGTAAAACAGAAAATATTGTCAGTGTCACAGACAGGCTTGGACAGTATTGTCAATAATATTTTTCAATTCTGAAATTCAGTACCGATATCACTAAGCAAGACAAATCATCATACTGTAAATTACCTAACTTGTTTTGACAAAGAATATTATGCTTGTGTCTTGTCCAAGTGGAAGTAAGCCAGCGTTAAACATTCTGCCGTACAGATCTTAAATCTCCAATGAACCTTGGGTACTAATGATGTGTTTATTTGTTTTTTTTTTTTTTTTTTTTTTTTTTTTAAACTACAATTTCTGGTTTGTCATGAATCGTACAAACCTTGGGAAGTTCAAATTAAACAAAGAATGAGTTTACAACACTGATATTTGATGAATGTGATCATATTAATAGGGTGCACACAATTTAGATAATTCTCATCCATGTGTTATTCATGTTATTTGCTTTCCAAGTCTTTATTGTTTCCATTTTTCATTTCATCCTTATCATACTTATTTAAGTTTGAGTTCAGCATGTGTCATTGAAATATGTTCTCTACTAAAGACCATTAAAACATTCTAGGTAGTTCCTCACAAATGCTTTTTTCATTACCAATATGTGACTAGAGGTAAAGGATTGAGAGCTCCCTACTGCAAATGAATTGCTGCAGCTAATGAGATATAATGAGTCTGAGGGGGTATTTTTTCTTTACAGTGAAACTTGCACATGTTGAAGGTGAGAATAATAATGAAATACCTTTATTCTCATATTGGTGATGCAAAATATAATTGTGGGGAACTAACGAAGCATGTTTTTGTGGTAGTAGAGAAAGTATTTTATCAACCCTTGCTGAGCTCAAACTTTTTAGTAAATGTAATGAAAAAACTAAAAACAATAATTGGAAACCAAGTAACGCAGATGATACAGAGGTGAGAGAATTATAAAATATAAAATGTTATACACCCTATTTGTTGTACACCCTATACATTTGTGTGCCAAATACAGCATATGAACAGAGTTTATTTCAGAAAAGAATATGTTAAATGTTAAATAATGTCTGCCGATAGACTCCTATAGCATTTAACATTTGAACATGTCTGACACTAATTGAGTGGACATTGGTAGCAGTAAAAAGGTAACTTGTATGAACACATACAGTATACAGGTACCCATGGTAGCATTCATTTACAATTACTGTATTTGTAAATAGAGTACAAGTTTAGGGGACCAACTTGAGTATTATTTTATATTCAAGTGAAATCTCCACACAGCCAGACTTTATCTGTACAGCTGTTATTCAGAATGTGCTGCCCTGTTAAGACATATGCAAGACTGACACATTTCCTTCTTCCTCCTTGTCTGTTTTGTACTATCTTATTGTTTGGCAGAAAAGAAATGGTTTACAGATGAGCCAGAAAACGCCTATCCGCGGAACATTCAAATCAAGCCCATGAGCACTCACATGGCCAATCAAGTAAATCAGTATAAATCTACAAGCAGCCTGATTCCACCAATCAGAGAAGTTGAAGATGAATGCTGAGTTCCAGACCCTTGGCGACAAATGGAAGTTGAGACATTCTATATGAAGGATGATGCAGCATTGCTGTTCCTACCTTGCTTGGTAAACCACTGACAAAAGATCAAGGATCAAAATATCTTCACAAAAAACGTGTAGGGACCCTCCTACATGTACCTTTAATATTACTTCCATGCTTTATATATATATATATATATATATATATATATATATATATATATATATATATATATATATATGACAATCAAATAAGCATTGTACAGCCACTAGCACTTTTAAAATTATCTTTTTTCATTAGTAGAATCAAATGTGTTTTACTTCCTGTAATTCTTTGCAATAGTACTCCTCTCTTGTGGCCAGACTCCACATTAACCGAATTTTGGAGAATGAGGGTCACTAAAGTGAAAGTAAAAAGGATAGTTTCCAAAGAATGTCAAAATAGAATATATATGTTTATCAAACATGTTTTGTTCAACATTACATACAAACTTATCATAACCCATAATTTACTTTCTTTTTTTTTCTTTTTGCGCCAAACTGGAGCATCAACATGTTTAAGTACCCAATATTAACAAAATCATGGTGAGACGATATGAAAGGCAGTTCTTTGTCAATGCACTGTACTATAAGATCCAGAACAAGCCAATCATTGTCTTGCTTTATTGGTAAGGTACAGAAATAGAGTTTGCAAATACTCTTGATTGTTATACAGGTATCATACAAACCCCTGCCAGAATAATTAGAACACAAAATGTGTTGGCTTTGGATGACATAGCCAGTACAGAACTAGAATGAGATGACATATCCGCTGCTTAATACAAGATGACCTGCCATGATTGTCTTTTAAAGTGACAGAAAAGGCCCTGGTCAAGGATTCAGAGATGATATGGATCATCCAGGTTTTGCCACCTATCTAGAACATCCTTCAGTCTCTGCAGATTGCCAGGTTGTGAGATTCTGTGAAGATGGCCATATACACAGAACTAAGCCATGGTTTGTTTAGTTTTTTGTATTGCTTTATAAAGCACATTGCGTGACTTTGGCCTTTAAAAGCACAATATCAATCTAAGTTGGTTGGTGTTGTTCAATGGGGTTTATGTCCAAGCTCAGTAGAGGACAGTCAGTGTAGTCTATGCAGTGCTTCCCATGCATGGTCCATTGCATCTGGTGGCAGAACCAAGCTTGTGTGACCCTAGATACCAGCTTTTCACCAGGCGTACTTTGGGCATTTTGGCAGCAGAATGGACAACATTGACTGTCAAAGACTTCACATAGTCTGGAAATGAACTCCAAAGATAACTGGCTGGGTACAAAACAATTTATCCTGTAACAGCTACAGTACAAATACAGTGGTGGTCATGAATGTTGCAAGTTTTAGCATCAAAATATGGTTGAACTATTACAATTACTACTTTCTAAGATTGTACACATTGCAAACATAAACTGTAACAATTTATGTGAATATGATATAATGCATTTGCCTTATGATGCACTAAATGCAAGATTAAACACTAAACAAAAATGTTCCAAACATTACACTTTCAATGGACAACTAAATTGTTTTAAATATACCAGTGATCTCTTCAGTGGGTCTTATTGGGTCCTTCTTTGGCCTTGATCACTACCTGGCACTGTCTTGGCATGGAGGCAATAAGTGCTTGGATATTCTCTGTGCCAAGTTCATGTTGTCATATATAGATCAGGTTTTTTTGGAGCTTATTTTCATACTAGGCTTATTTTAACAGTGTTTGACCATAGTTAGATGATAAAACTACAGTCCTCATGTACTGTAACATATTGCATATGTTAACACCCAAGAAAACCACCTGTCTTTTAAATATAAATTTAAAATAGTTCCTTAAGAGGTCAATATAAGGAGGTTTGACAGTACCAGGATATGTACGGTGATGCACTATTCATGAAAACCACTGTATGATGCTCAAGTTATTCTGGCAAGAATCTGTACATACGGTACTGTATATTGCAAAATAAAGGCATTCCATGTCACCAGTATTGCTGCAGAAAACAGTGACATTTATGGTGTTCAGCCTTAAATAATAATAGAATCACTTAGTTCATATCCAAATCAGTATTGCATTTTTAGAAAGACTCATTTTATAAACTTTTAGAATGAATTATATAGAAACATATAATAATTAAGGCATTTAACTTGACAATATAGTCACTGACAGACACTTTCACAACCAAGAAAGATTTCTCTATATCTCCAAGTCTGAATATACACATGATTTTGTTATACAAGTTGTTTCGAGCTTCCTGATGGCCTGTTTAGGTATCTGTGATTGTGTGTACTTTTCATTTAAATTGGTTTCCTTTGAATGTTGCTGGGCATAAAGTAGGGCTGAATTAAAAACATATTCTACAGCAATATAATTACAACACATTTTAGAAAAATTGTAACAAAATTATAATCTCTCTCTAAAAAAAAAAAAAAAATCCTATATTGGCCATCAACACTTAAAACAAAATTGTAAACATTAAACTTCTCTGAATTAAACATGATGTAACCCAAACAAATCTACAAACTGCATGTAGATGGAAAACTGTTAAAATGCCTGCAGCCACTCGTACCATTTTAAGGGTAGGATTTCATTTTATTAGTTACTGATGTTTGGCCGAAATTAGGTCTCATTTAAGGAAGAACACTTGAGCATTTCTATTTGCATAAGCATATATAATATTCCACATCATAGAGCAAAAAAGTGTCACAGCAAAAGCCATTATTGTCTCCCAGGGTCATAAGCAGTTAGAAAATAGATAAGAATTTGACTGCAATATTTTCATCATCAGTGGATAAAAGAACACGCATAACAGCTGAAAATTGCTGTGTACATTCTGTCCATTATAGACTACAATTTATTAAGCAAAACTATCTCAGCTTTAATGTCTGTCTACTGGCTGTGGTATGAGTATGTCCATACTGCAACTAAATAGGCTTTGTTCTGGAGTGAATTTCTGAATTGTGATTACCTTGTTGTTACATTTTGTAGCAAGTAGAGTTATAAAAAATGTGAATATAATGTATGTATAATTGGATTGTTGATAATATACTTGCTAGACTGAAATGATTCAACAATTTAAAATACTTTACCCATTTTATGGTGTCTAAATTAAGAAAAAAAAGAAACTCAGCTATTTGTTGATTTTTTTTGGAAAAAAAGTAAGATATGTATTTTCATTTTTATTTCTGCTCCTTTTTCTAGAATGAACCATTGATGTTGCAGAGAAATGTTCCCATATACATTGTGCTGCATGTGTATAATACATTACAGCAGGTATATCTGTTCATTTCAAAATGTGTTGTTTCCAGAATGCAACATTAACAATGGCATCTATTTAAGCAAACAGCAATGATTTAGAAACCAGCCAAGAGGTTTAATCAGTTAGTGTCAGTGTGTTTACTTACATTCCATATCTGTCTGTTTAATGTAAAATAAAAAAAGGAATATGGTAAAAGGAATCATACATTTATTGAGCCAGGTTAGTTGCTTAAAAGCAAAAACAAAGCACTTGCCTACAATCTGTGTAATTGAACAACGGAAAAACTGCATCTCATACTCAGTTAAATTCAAAACTTTCATTTTCAGTAATGCTTGTGTTTCAGCAAAATATACAGATCTACATTTATTGAACTGTTACAAAATATACCTACTAAGAAGATAAGTGTCAAGAAAACCCTGATTTGGCCATGGCATCATGTACTGGCATAGAGAATATCCAAGCCTCAGTTGTCTCTATGCCAAGCCAATATCAGGCATTGATCACGGCCAATGGAGGACCCACAAAGACCCACTGAAAAAAATCACTGGTAAAGCTTAAAAAATAATAATCATTGTCCATTGAAAAGGTATTATGTTTGGAACATTTTTGGACAGTGTTTAATGTGAATTGTATTGTTTCATAAATTAAGTGCATCATATGGCAAATTAAGTTAAATTGAAATAAAGTTACTTCTCTCTCTCTTGGACAGTATAATTTGTAACAGTTCAAAACTAATGAATAATTGTTAAAAAGCATGAGGCAAGTGCTTACTGCAAATCCAGGCATACACAGTAAGAACATAAGAAAGTTTACAGAGAGGAGGCCATTTGGCCCATCTTGCTCGTTTGGTTGTTAGTAGCTTATTGATCCCAGAATCTCATCAAGCAGCTTCTTGAAGGATCTAAGCTTCAACAACATTACTGGGGAGTTGGTTCCAGACCCACGCAATTCTCTGTATAAAAAAGTGCCTCCTATTTTCTGTTCTGAATGCCCCTTTATCTAATCTCCATTTGTGACCCCTGGTCTTTGTTGTATTTTTTTTTTAATGTCGAAAAAGTACTTGCAATGAGATTTATTTTAATGTCATCTACAAAAAAAAAAAAAAAAATTAAATTGTAAAACATGGTACAAATGTTTTGGAAAGAGTGAGCATTATAGAAACTTGAAGTAAAATAATATCAGTACCAGCAAGTTTTCAATTTAGACATTTGGGTACTTTCACGTTTTATTGCTTGAAAAATGGTGTACAATGTGTGCTGTCTTTGTATAAAGTCCTTGTGAACGGATAGCATAGACAACTTTATTCTTCAAATACCATTTCAGTAACTGAAAATGGGTTAGTAAACATGATTCGCCACCATATACTAGACTCCACTTTTCGTATGCTGTTACAAATTATTACTAGAGCATTTAAGGTTGCAGCATTGCTTGCTGGTTCAGATTAACACTACTGATAATTTCCCATAACAAGTTTTTAATAAAAGTCTTAAGTGGAGTTATATACCTGGCTGGCTATTTTCACACAAACAAAAAGCGTAAGAAGTGTCCCTCCCACACTAAAACACAATTGCTATTAATACATGCCTCTTAAGATATCTTATTATAACGTACAGCAGAGTATGTTTGTGGCACCTCTTCATTAAGAAAAAGGAGTATGGCATAGCATTTATTTGATTTGTTTTAGCAAAGGGATTATTTGTAGAAAAGGACAATGCTGAGAAGATCTACCTGACTCTGTCATATATGATATCCGGTGATAAATATATTGTCTTGTACAAAAAGTTTGTACATAAATTGTACATGGTTTCATTTTGTATTTTCTCAAATTAAATTGATGTATTTGTGTTCTAAGGCTGGTTTGTCGTCACATTTGTTACACAACACACAGCAAATCTAACTCAAACATGTAATACAAAACAGACATCAAGTCTCATTGGCTATGTTTAAAACAACTTTTTGGACCCAGAGTGGAACATTATTCTAAAATGTCATCATAACATCATTGTACTTTTATTTTTTTCGTGATTTTGTAAATTCAATTATAGTGTAGTATGCTCAGAGGGGGTATGCCAGGTCATTTTTGGCTTGATTGAAAATATGTCAATTTCTAGGGACAAATCCAAGAATGCTCATCTTACTAAGACAAAAACTATACTTCCTGATCTTCTGTAATCGTGTTGAAAATCTTGTGTTATGAAATGTTTATTGCACAACGTAAGGGCCAATGTAACTGTATCGAAAAAAACTAACAAACATCTGAGAAAGTGGGCCCAGTGCTGCTGCATCAGTGCATGGCTATGATTGTCAAAAGTCTTTGATATTTTAAGTTATTTCACAACATCCTTCATTATTACATTATGAAGAAGCATGTTTTTTATATGTATTACTAACCAGAGAAAGAAGTGTTTCTGCAAAAAGAAAAAAAAGGAATTGAAGTAGCCCCCTGATAATTTAGCAGCATATTTCATACAATTAGGCATTCCATCCGTTTAATGTTCTTTAGGAACTAATGGAATTAAGTGCATTTGCATACACAGTGTAGAGCAATTTGAGCCAATTAGCTAATAACTTATTAATAGAAATGTACACATTTAATAAGAACCAGCCGTTCCATTAAGTCATAAAACTTAGGAGGTGTGTGTGTGTGTGTGTGTGCAATGAGTTCATGTATTCAGAACAAATACATTTAAATGCCACAATTACTGTTCAATTCTGTTGTATAATACGCTTTATTCATATTGTAATTCAAAGCTATATGCAGAAAAAAATGCACTACTAAAATATTTTAAAAGTAACAATTTACTTTCAGCATCACATACCTAGGTCCTACCTTGCCAGAACATTATCCATCTAAGCTAACCTTAGCATTGTATAGCCTCCTGTTCAAACCAGGTCTATATTTTTAAAAGTCAAATACATGATGTTAAATTGAGGGCATAAATCACTTTGGGTGTAAATGTGTATTTATGTGACAAAACATTGGGTTAGCACTTGATAAACAGACCAAAGGTAAGGGGTATGTTAATGGCACTCTAAGACTAGACTGTCCTCCCTCAAGCTTCCTAATGGACAAGTATTGATTGGACAGCCTAGCATTAGTCAGGTTTAACAGTAAGTTTAATAATAATTTGTAGGGTCCTACTTCTAAAAGTCATGTTTTATCTCTGGCATGTTACACTGACATTTCTATTTTGTATTTAGATCCCCATGATTCTTCTGGTGTCTGCCAATCATCTCTAATTAAGGATGTAAAACAAGTAACTAATACCTCTTCAAGACAGATTGTCAATATGTCTGATTTCTCATAACTTGCCATCCCCAAAAGCAAAGCAAGCTAGTGCTGTATGGATTAATCAAACTTATTATAGGACTCACAACAGACTCCAGGAATGTATTTACAGAACACACTTTGGTACATAAACTATTGAAGGATGTTTAGTGAAACTGTATGAACTGTGACTGTGAAATAACCTGCTCAAACCCGTGTAAATTCAAACATTTAGAAAAGGATGATGTATTTATATGTGTGTTTTTAACTTGATGTATTCTTTGCACCTCCCTGCTTCAGACATCATTTAGTGTGTGCAGGAGTATTAAAGTACTTGGAACTCGGGCAGTTTTATTTGTCATCCGTCAATTCAAAATAGCAATCAGGTCATGACTGTATTATTACATCATTTTAAGTCAAGCCAAGTAGCAGTGTTTTACTACGTTAAGATTGCCTACCTGGTGTAAATTCCTTAGTTGTATGCATTATGCTCACAAACTTTGATATTATTATAGTGATCTGTCATGTTTATTCCATTGATGTTTTTCTGTCATCTTTGGTCCATCCATCTTGTAAATACATATTAATAAACCACTATTAAATTACCAAATGTAAGAGGCAACCAAAAAGATATAAAAGGTCAATGGCCTGTCTGTCCTGAGCAAACCCCTGAGATGCTGATCACTTGGACTTATCATCACAGACACATTAGTCATGATTTAGGTCTAGTGACATGTTATTACTTTCCCATCACTTAAGCCAGTCATGCTGTCAATCAGAGAAAACCAATTTTGATGTCAATCAATAGATCAAATGGGATGTGTAACCTTTAAAAGACACATTAACCTCTGCCCAGACATATTTACATATTTAAAATAGTCATATTGAAAAAAAGGTTAGTAACATTGACTATGCATAGATGATCTGCTAAAATATAAATTGTATCAGGGTGAAATATAAAAACCCTAACCTAAGTTTGGTTCAATGTTTTTGCCCCCATACTCTGACTTTTGGTTCACATTCATCATTGTGTTTTTAGTGGTGCTGTTATAAAGCAATGATTTATTTTGTGTTGTTTCACAGCACTACTGTACCAGGAGTGCAATATAATAAATCCTTCCCAATTTTAAACACCTTCTATAACTTCAATAGCAGCTTCTTGTTTCCAGTGGTGCACTGCTTCTACTGCTGCCCCACCTTAGGCAGCCTGCTGTAATATAACATTACAGCATTTTATTTCCAATCTAATGGCAGCAGTTCTTAACATACTAACACATTTTAAAAGTTGCAGATCCTAATTTTGCTGCCCCAAAAAATTATACAATTTTAAATGGGGCAATACCTCCAGGCTGTGTTTTAGTCTGCTTGTATCTGCTTTCAAAGTATAAACTATATCAATTAACTATCTATTAACAATTCTGATCTCAATTAAACATGTCTTTAAAGTAATGCAAAGGTTGAACACATTCAAGAAGCATCCAGTAAGCTTTTCAACTAAACAGATTAAATTAGATTTGTCAAACCTTACAGACAAAAGGGGAATACTTACATGTGGGAATACTTTCTCTGTGTCAACTATACTAAGATACTCACTGTGGATGCTAATATGTGTGCAACACCAATGTCAGTGTGATGCTAACCAGTCAAATCAAGTGAACAGCAATGACAGCAAAATTAAAATGATAAATGGGAAAGTGGCAAGTTAACTGCCTTCCAAGATATAAAGCGAATCACAATTTTATCTCTTTTATCTCACATTATTGGACCATTATCGGGCAGCAGTGTGGAGTAGCGGTTAGGGCTCTGGACTCTTGACCGGAGAGTTGTGGGTTCAATCCCAAGTGGGGGCACTGCTGCTGTACCCTTGAGCAAGGTACTTTACCTAGAATTGCTCCAATAAAAACCCAACTGTATAAATGGGGAATTGTATGTAAAATTAATCTGATATCTTGTAACAATTGTAAGTCGCCCTGGATAAGGGCGTCTGCTAAGAAATAAAATATTATTATTATTATTTATTATTATTAATATTAATTGTCTCAAAAAGTGTTTGTCTTGGAGGAAACCACTGGGGATCCAAAATTGGCCCTCTATGATTACTTTTTAGCTGCTGCCGTATCATCAGTAGTTAAAATGAATGTATACATTGTTTGAAAAAGTTTACTTTGAAAATTTGAAGTTAGTCTAGTCTAGTTAGTGAAGAATAGAAGGCATTCTTTAACTGATTAGCACCAGTGACTTATAGGTTTGATGCAGCTAGCAGAAATCAAAAAGTAAATCCCCTTTGACAGTGGCACTCCTACCCGGGTCCTGGCTACCCGGGTCACAATCCCATGTAGTGTGAAACCACATACCTGTGTCGTACCCAGGTTAACCCGGGTCCCAGCGACCCACTTCAGGATGTGTAACACGGGTAGGAGTGCCAGTGTGAAAGGGGCTTAAAATTCCATTTGGATGATATCATTGTGTGCCCATCCACAACAGAGGACTAAAAAAAATGCAGTTTCTAGAAGCATTATTAATGGTCCACTTGCATGACAAGTTGACCTTCACAGTTTTAATTGTGTGAGCCCTCTATATGATGAGAGTTTAAATTAAAAAATACTAAAACACAAATCCAGTGACAGTTCAAAGAGTCTTTTGTTAGCTGAGGTCCAGCACCCTTGCAATTTGATAGTGAAAACTATCACATTATTCATCAATAACTTGCCTTGTGCATTAGTATATATTGTGCACAGGGAACCCTGTTTTTGTACCCTTAGGCTATTTATTAATGCAGTCATTTTTCAAAAATAGCATGTATAGTGTATTATGTGCATGACTGAGCTGGCGTGTGTTACATTTTGTGTATGATGCATCTATTGTATATTACAATATAAAAACAACCATAATATACCATAATTTGATAATACTGCACATCATGTATAAAAATTCTCCCAATATTTACATAAACTTACATAAAGCCAGATACAAGACCTTCACGTTAACATCACCACAAGAGTATAGGGTTAATTTTAATAATCTAAATAACAGCAGATATTCGTATCACCCCATAAAACTAGTAACTGTTAAATATCATGGACTTCTTTCCATTATAATTTTATTGTACTTAGTTATGCTAATGCTACATTTAGACCTATCCATATATAGATTATTAGAATAGACTCCTTGTCTTCACTTTATTTCAGGACCTTTAAATGCCAAAACACTGCAGTTGCAGGTCGACTAAAAAGCTCCAAAACTGAAGGTTTTTAGAAGTGCATAGTGAAAGCAGCATTAGACCTCAACAGGCCAAGTTAAAAAAAGGAATTTAGAAATTGAGCAGATGTTGGTTGCACTGCTGATTTGCAGAATGATAAGGGAGATGCATAGACAGTTAAATTGATGGCTTGTTAGTGTGAGCTGGCCCCTTTGTGAGATGTTTTCAAAATGATTGATTTACAATAAAGTGGCTCCTGGTGTGTGCATGCAGGCAGAACTGATTCAGATCGATTCCAGTGAAACTGATTGATCAGCCATTTAAGTTGGCAGTGAGTTTACCGAAAGAAACGATGCAAAACCTATTCTTTCCTGGGCTCTCAATAAAACAAGCTATAGTTTCTTTCATAGGATGTTTTACAAAGGAATTATCCCCTAAATAAAAACTAAATACACACTCAAACTCTTAACAAAATAATCATTAAATCTTTTATTTTTGATCAGATTTAAAATATCAGGCACTGTTATTGTCACCTTATATATATATATATATATATATATATATATATATATATATATATATATATAAATGTTTGCTCTGGAGCACAGTCACATCTTTGATGGAGAACCGCAGTGACAGATGATGTTTATTCAGTGATGATAGTGTGAAAGCTACTGCCATTATCAGCTGCTACTGCTTGATCCTGAAGGTGAAATATTGTTTTCCTAGGCAAGACACAAAAGAATTTAAAATAGATTACACCTATCTTCATCAAAAACCTAATTAGGACTGGATGACTCTTGCTTTGTAAACTAAATGGGGACATTTAAAGAAGTAGATTCAACATATGTTTATACAAAGCACTCACATATCCAACCCTATAAAATTTTGACTTTGCCAGTTAATCAGATTATTTCATTTTGGTCCGTTCCAACCCTTGTCCATTTTTTCAGGGAACACAAAAAAGATACAATGTCAAAAATACTTAGCTGAAAGGACTGTGTTTTAAAATAAGTAGCTGAAAGGACTGTGTTTTAAAATAAGTAGGCTTCTATTTAGATATACTGTGGTTGGTATTGTTGGTACAGTACTATATTTTCAACAGGAGAAGTATTTTTATTTTTTTTATTCAGAACAATATGTTTCTGAAAATATCACTTTCCAAAAGAGCCGACTGTGGACACGTGGCCTGTAATACAATACATACTATTAATTCCGGTACAAATTGTAGTGGTATGTAAAATTCCCAATTAACGACCCAACAGCAAAATCAAATCAAAATGTTACCCATGCACAGAACTGTGTAAACCGTAAAAGGCAATGCAAAAGACTAAAAAAAAACACCACCACCAGTTTCCAGAATTAAAATAGTATCCAAAAATCAGTATTCAGAATATAGTGCTCGATAAGGCCCTAATGTCACAGTTCACTTGCAAATGAAAATGCACAAAAGCAACTAAAGATCACAGATTTTTTTTTTTTTTTTTTTTTTTAAAGCATTTTACATTACTGTAGCTTGTCTCGTTGGCTTTGTTTCTGCTGCATTTTCGTCATGTGAAATTGGAGGAAGCGCTGTGTAACTGCACAATAAAGACAGATTGATTTGGCATGTAAGAAAAAAAAAACAGCGGGCTATGATACAAGTGCATTGTAACATTGAAGAGTTGGGCTTTGTATCAGAAAACTGGTGACAGAGTCGGAAATCGCGTGTGACGGGTAAGTGCATTAATTTGTTACATATACATAATGGATATTCTTATTCTTATACAAGGGCGGTAAAATGTGTATCTGGGTAACGGATATCCGAGTGCTGACTGTATTATAACTATCTTCTCCACTGTAGTTTTTTTATTGAAATAAAAAGATTCAATCTCATTTGCATAGTTTTGTGTCCTGTCATCCCTACAATATACCTCCCCCATCTTATTTTCCATTGTCATTCTGTGTTAATCATTGTACTCTCAACATCAGAGTAAGTTATTTAGCTTGAATCTTTCCACTGATCAAAAGAATCAAGTGTTACCTGTAGTTTTGCAAAATATCCATTAATCTACAGGGCTAACATACATGTTTACCATTTTTAAATGATAAATCAATCATTTGAGTTTCAACACAAAAAACACATTTAATCACTGCACAATATAACTGAACTTTTCATCCAGCATTTGGGTAGCTGCTAATTTGTATTTATTATGTCTGCTCTCCTTATTGTAAGGGAGACCTGTCTAATATCAGGACTAGCCATAGTGGAAGATGTGTACACTATGTAGAGCATTTAATATTATGCATGGATGATTATTTCCAAAGAGACCGTCATTGTGTGTGGTTAAGTATCTTTAAGAGAACTTCCCTCAAATATAAAATAAAAATAAATAAAAGAAAGCAGGCATAATTTGAGGTTGTCCAGCAAAGCCCCAAATCAGAAAATTGGAGGAACCTGCTTCCATCATGAAGGGGAGTGTGCTTCTGTATGACACATTTTTTTGTATTCATTCCATAGATGCCGGTCTGTTTTATAGGTTCCTTGAAATGACATTACATTCAATAGATTATGATGTATTTTTTGTACAAAGAGGAATATGGTAATTTGAAGAAAAATACATACAAAAACAAATGAAACCCTTTAGTTTACACATTGCAGTTACAATAACTCAAACAAAGCTACCATAACTATCCCTATCTTGAACGCTACTTCTGTATTCTCTCAATTGTAATGCCAAGGGGAATCAACTTCCATAAACAATAGCTTTGGATAGTTTTTAACCTTTCCCTCCTCTGCATTCACTTCTCCAACAGCACTGTGAAAAGCACTTTCCTCCACTGTTAAAACAAGGCACTTTAGCAATGCCCTCAACTCATTTGACAAGGGACTCTTCATTCTATCCTTTGGATAATTGTTGATGGAAACAGTTTCCACATTCTCACCTTGGGATGTACTAGCCCATCATGTAGCTTATTAGTGATTTTACACAGTAAGTCACTGCTGGAGACTGTCAGTATGCCAATAATATTTACTGTCTGACACCTACATTATACACTAGAAGCCAGAGGGTCTGCTGATTACACAGATCCATTTGACAGCACCTTCATGCCCTGCGTTCAACAAACAAACGTGTAAAAATACCTTACAGGAAAAGCCTAAAGCTACTAAACAAGACTAATATACATTCTTACTATTACAAATGTAGGAAGGTCATGTTTTCATTTTTTTTAATCCAATGCTAACTTCTATGTAAATTGCTTGACAAGCTGTCAATACCCCTTCCATCTAAAAAGCAATTCAAAAACCTCTTTGTGAATAAAAACATGTGTAAATGAATCAATGCAGCAGTTTTAATCTTTCATTTTCTACAGTGATTGACACAAAAGGGTTGGATATTTAATATTGGTTCACTATGACTATAGATTACAATACAATCTAATTCCCATTTAATGAACAGAAAGGGTTAAAAATGATAATCTTTTTTTTTTCACCTTGCCCATGACAATTTAGGGACTTAAAACAGTACTGTATATGCAGTTTGTCACAGAACGCACATTGTAAACACAGTAATTTTATTTCCAATATAATGGCAGCAGTTATTAAAGGGTACATAAGAACCTTTTAATTTTATTGTGTTACATGTTCCCATGTGTTGCTACAACTGTTTACGTAAGGTGTGTGTATTGTTTAATTTTTTTTACATTTTGACCACTTTTTTAAACTTTTAAATTGCATTCTCTGCCTCAAGATGGCTTCACGTGTACCACATGATAAACAATAACTAGTAGTAACTATGGAGGAATTGTCTGCATTATTCTAATTATTCTTGTTTGTCTTAGGGTTTTGAGTAGTTTAACAACAGCCATATACTGTTTCAAAAGTAGACAACACTGGGTGCTCTATAATTTACAGTGTATTTCCATTTTTGTGTTCATGATACAAAATATTCTGTATTTCTATATTAATATATTCTGTTCAGTGTTAAAATGAAAGATAACATGCAACTAATGCATTTAAGATGGCCTTTTAAAAGGTATAGAAGGATATGTTTGTTTTCATACTGAACAAGGGCAAAGACAAGTTCAATGCCACCATTATTGTCTGGACTTTATACTGTTTCAACATGTACCCTGTGTCACGTAAACATCATATACTCAAGAGCATATGAGAGCCTCAGCACTGTGGTGATAATAGTTTCCATGACAATGCAGTACACTTGGTGCATCAGTGCCATCCCGGATAAACAGTGATCCTTTACAAAAACAAGAAGGTCATTACGGCAGCTTGTCAAATCAATGCTGAGGGTGTCTCAGCTGATTAAGCCATCTTCTTTCAGCTCTGACATGGTGTCAATAGTACTGGGCCGCTGGTGCACAGTCAGATGATTGGAGTGAAATGCCCATCAGTCAGGGAGCTGAGGTGGACTAATGATTCCCTGCACTGCCTATTAGAAGTACATGACAACTCAATCCTGTTCGCCAAGAAAAAGTGACCTTGTTGCTTTATTTGAAACTGAATTAAATTGACAAGAGCAGCTAATCTTTACCTTGGGCGATTAACAGAATTAAAGAAAAACAACAAAGGCACACAGGGTTTTGTTGTTTTGTCTTTTGTTTGATGCTGCTTGCAATTTGTTTCAGAATTTTCCTTCAAATAGGACTACAGTTCATACCTTGATAGAATGCTGAAAAAAACTTCTATACAGAATCTGGAAAACAAAGCAAAATGAAAGGTTGCATAACATGAACCAAGTGAGCTTGGTAGAATAGAAGAGAATCAAAGAAAATAATATTGTGTTGGAGGACTGCATAGTAATACAAAACAAAATTAACCCATAGATTATAAATGCATTCTGAAATAACCAGGTCTGACTGTATAAGATTTGTCTGCCTTACCAATCAGATTACAGAAACACTTTGTTTATTCTGCTGTTAATAACACATGGACCAAACACAGCATTTTCAAGAACCTTAAGTATTCAATCAATCAAAATAAACCTACCATAGCAATAATTCCACCAAAATACTTAATATCCAACAACCATATACTTACTCTTCATTATCTTTTTTTTGTTAAAATATCAAACTAATAAATAAATAAATAAATATGCACCATGTTTAACATTTAATGTCATTGAAGTAAACACAGGGATAAAATGTACCTGAGAAGTTCACTGACTTGTACACTGTGTCAGTGGCACCTTCCGTTGGTGCTCAGCTGGTGACTGCAAATGTTAAGCTGGTACTAGACTAAGTCGCTGCTGGTGGTCTGTGTAATGGATATAACATCTATGCTATCCAATAGTTGGAATTAAAGAGCACTAAGTGCTTCCATCAGGGAACATGCTAATTGGTTGCTGTTAATAAAACAGTATTGCCTTCACTAATCTTGATTTACTGTTAAACTGACAAGATGACAAAAATGGAAAACAGAAAAAATAAAGTCAATGGCTTTTTCAGCTCCAGGTGTGATATCATGTTCGGTAAATCAAGTGTTATCAAAAACTCTGATTTCCCGACTATTTAACTTTAAAGCGGTGATATAAATATAAAAAGGATATTTCAAATATATTTTAACACCCTGGAAGAACTATACAAGAATCCTGGAACAAACCAAAAAAAAATCACGGAATAAATGTTATCATAAATGGCCTTGGATGGACTGTACTGTGAGAAAAATTATAAACCAAACATTATTAGATCGAATACAGAAAATCACCAATTTGATTTATTAACCCTTTCTAATAATAATGCTGCAAACCATAATAAATAGGGTCAATACTACTTGGTGTAAACAGAGAGACAGGCAGACAGACCAGCCTGTAAAATATACAGATACCTATCCAATGTAAATGGCCATTACATAGACTAATACAAGCAGGATGATAAAATATATCTCCCGCCACAAAATAAGAACTATTAGTGTCATGAAAAAGCAGATGACCACTACCTACATAAGATCATTGTAAATCTTTACTTAAAAAGCATATGTTTCTGGGCATCATGGAAATCAGTGACCCATATACACAAATACAAATCTGTTATAGCAGCCTGCTGCATAAAATAATCATCTGCTGAAGTTATCCACATGGAAATTGTCAGAACCTCTCCATTATAAATTACCCTTAAAAGATGAATGCCCACCTGGCATGACCAATGATTACTGACTACCAGTAGTAGTCACTTTTGTTTTCTTTACTTCTGTTAATGACCCATTCCAAGGCACAAAAGGAATGTCTCAGTGAAAGTGAATTTTATTGTTTTGACAGAGAATGATAGCAGAAGATAATTTTGTTGAAATTTGCTTTGAAATGAACAGCAACCCAAGTTCCTTAAGTACATTGGAGCAATTCAATACATTGGATTTCAAAGAAACCATTTCCTAAAATGTTCAGGCCTTTTCCTATTGGTCACACTGCAGTACTGAGTGAAATGTTTAGTGAAGTCAATGTCACTGGGGCATAGGTAGGTGTATGAAAATGGTTTATTAGTGAACAGCTGAAATCCTCTGTATAAACAGGAGCTGGATAATTGGTTCATTTATAACTTCAAAACCTCTCATTAAAAATGTTTAAGTGAAATGTATTAAGAAAGTAAGTGAAGTAAACAAACATAGACAAACTGAGATATGTGGAGTTCAAAGGGTGAATGTCATGGGGTCCCCAAAGAGCTCATCTGGTAAAGGCACAACCACTAATAATAACTAATAATGACCAGGTGTGCATGAAAACAGTGTGGTGCGGGCTGGCCTCATTCATTCTTACAACCCTTGTTTGTCCTGCACGGTCTTTGTTGGAATCAATGCTCAGTACATGTCATGCAGTTCAGGTACTGTACACCAAAACAGCAGGTTGATAAAAGTAGGTTCTTGATACAGTACACTTGTGTACATTGTTAGGATCCACTGGTGCAGTATGGCTACATTATTTGAATATATAAAGAACATGGAACAAACGACTATGTGAAATGGATGCAATGAATATGAGTAGTCTAAGGGGTGGGAGGTGGGGGTGGGGATCATGCAACTCTGTCCCTCCTAGAAAGCGAACACATGCTGAAAATGGGCTGGAAAAAGAAATGCATTAATTTAGAGGAAGGCTAGGTAAATGATATCCATTCACATCACATGCATTGTATTTTGGTGTTGTTTAATGGTCTTACTGGACAACCTATTCCAGTAAAACATGTATCACAATCTCCCCACCATACGACTTATTCATTTCAACATTTAAAAAAGAATACATTTCATTTGAAGTCCTCACATTATCTAAACATTAAACATGTCTTAATATTAGTTTATTTATTATTGAGTTTTCTTACTGTCATTTTTATTTAGAAAGTGTCAGTCCCAAATAGTGTTGTCTTTTCTTAGTACTGTTTTATGCAAAGAATTTAGTCAGTAATCATGATGCTGCTCCTACAAATATCAAACCAAGCAAGCGTAAATCGATTTTAAAACCAACTGAGCTAAACTTGTGCAACATTTTATTTTATAAAATGGCTTTTGAAAATGTACAACCCATATACAGTATATGTTATAATATCTGTGATGCCTGCTGGTCTGTTAGTTCAGCCACGGTACCAACAGCAACAATACAGGATATTGCCTGCATAGCTACATTTTAGCAGAAATACAGATGTCACTTCAGAATGCCCTGTAGGCAAGGTATATTGCCTGAAACATATACCTTTAGGCTCTACGGATAGTGCCTACATTTACTGAAAAAGCCATGTATTTGCACAGATGTTGCCAGGCTTTCAAACACAGAGAGGCAGGCTTTTGTATGGTCTTCTGTCCCAAGGGACATACATAAATTAGTTGACTGTCTGGTACCTCAGTGAACCTAAAAAGTAGTACGATTTTCTCTGTTTCTCACTGTCTGGCATCTGGGGACAGATATTGCATGGTATTCATATGCAGATCCAAAATCATGTGAGAGTCAATGAGAATGTCATTCTGCCAAGAACTTGAGTACTGTTATATTTTTGCACTACAATTAAATCATATGGATGAAATATGCAATTTTACAAAAATATAGTATTTGTATTAACCACTGTCTATTTATAAAGCTGCAATATACTATGGTCCTTTAACAATTCCTACCATTAGGCTATGAGTGTGCTGAATGAATAATGCTTCACGATTACTTCAAGAAGTCGTCAAAAGAAATCAGCTCAATTTGGCGTAAACATGAGTTGGCAATGGTCAATCAAGCGCTGTCTCAGTATATATTAGCCTCCAGACGTGATCTTTGGAAACCCACAGGGAATTACATCATATTAGTGTATAGAATGCTGAATTCATACAGAAAATGCAATTTACAACAAAACATACTTTTGTTCATTGACTAACTTCCTTTAGAAATTAATGGCATTCATGCATGAAAATACAATTTACAGATACAGTTTGGCCTGAAGAGTATCAATTTTAATAGTAAACGCCGGAGACAATTTCTCAAAATCAAATAAAAGGTTAGTCTAGGATTAAAAGCACAGATGGCAACACAAACACAAATACTATTTACAGTATACTGTACAGTACTATACGTGTTCGGTCTTCCAGTGAGTTCGTCCCTCTTGTTTTTCTGTCTTCCCTCACTCATTATTTTTCCGTTACCCACTGAGGACCATTCTATAGCACTCTCAACATGACCCTGCAGAACACTCATAGTGGAATCACTACCAAGTTTGCATTAAATGGCATCTAGTGTATGTAAAAGTGCCAAGACTGTAAACTAACTCATTAGCATTACACCATATTTCAACTTAACAACATTCTATTATTTTAAGTGGCACATTGACTTTTTTTTTTTTTTTTTTTTTTAAATAAAACCATGTTTTAAAAGATCATGTTGCCATTTAATATAATTTATATGCAGTTTTAAGTACCTTATATATAAACATCCCTAGTATACTTACAACTTTAAATGGCAACATCACCTTCAAAAAGTAAATATTTAGGCTTTAAAAAAGGAGGTTTAAATATAGTAGCCTACAATAGTTACAGTCTTGTGAAGGTACTGTCTATTTTAAATACACTGAATTGCTGTTTTAAGACGACTTGCATGTGACTCCCCCACAACTGTTCTTCAGGTTCCTATTGAAGGTGCTGTATATGATAACATTAGCATTTCACATCAACATTTTGCCCATAATCTAGAAACCTATTGTTGATCTTAATCTAGTTGCATTTAAATGTACACTAATCTAAGACTTTGTTGTCTGTTCTTGAACACCCATGTGTACAATACTTAAATCTTAAGGTAGACCTAAAAAACATTTAAAACGACACAAACTAGTACATTTTTTTCTTTCTCCATTTGACTACTCCTACCTGAGAATTCTCTTCTCACTAAATGAGTCACTTTAGAGCGAGTGCAATTTCAGAAAAAAAAAAAAAAACCTAAATAGCAGGGAGCTGATGCATTAAAATCACAGGAATCCAGTTAGTATGAAATTGCTTAAACAACAGCTCTTTGGTTTTTCCACTCAAAATGTCAAGTTAAATTTCTAACTTAGCGTATATGTAAACATACTGTTGTTTAGTTCCATTAAAAGTCATTTTATTTGTTATTAATAATATCTGCACAATTCTCATATTATAAAGAGAAAAACTAGGAAGCTAATGAAAAAAATGACATTTTTTTAGCCAGTAGGTCTTTATCGTGAAATCTTGGAAGAGCCTTAATGTTTCTTATTCCTTTGCTTTCTTCAAGGAAACTTCCCGATGAAGGTCTACAGGCAGAACAATTGCTTCTACAGCAGTGTGTATTTTTTGTACTTTTTCACCATTTCTTTTTTCTTAGTCTGCCTCCCACTCTGACACACAATCGTTTTTTGTCCATTATGAAAAATGGGAAAAAAAACATACACCAGTGAGAACTTTTTTTTTTTTTTGTTAAACTAATGACAAGTATTTAATAGTTAAATCACATCATGGCTGTCTGTTTAAGATCTCAGCACCAAACTATGCTGCCCCTTAGGAAATAATAGCTAGTTCTCTTCTGCAACTGGAGAGTATCAAAGCACAACCACAATCAGACGGTTACCATTTGGAAGGATAAATGCCTCTAGAGGGCACTTCGTCTCTATACAGCATGCAGGCTCCCCACAACATTCTCTCAATCCATTCTGCATGCTGATAATGTGAAAAAATGTCATTGTTTCCAGCAAGTTTAATCTTTTGTATTTGGAATTTAAAGTCAAGCATACCAAATCAAAGCTCAAGGCCAATATAATGTTAAGCACTGAACAGCATAATCTCCTTCAATAAGAAAAAGCTTGAAAAACAAAACAAAATAAATCTTACTTCTGAATTTTCAAAACTGTTATTAACAGGCTTTGTTTAAAAAAAAAAAATATATATATATATATATATATATATATATATATATATATATATATATATATATATATATATATATAGACTAATGTGTACCAAAAAAAAATCTGATTAGCACAGTTTCATAGGCAGTTTTGACTGCAATTTCACATCACACAGATATCTTTGTCTAAGAAAACAGGCCTATCATACAGGATTAATTTGTGGAATTTAGCTTAAACATGGGCACAAACATAACACAGAGAGAGATAGAGATTGTTTAAATGGATTAAAACTATTAATGTGAGTTTTTGTGAATAAAAACAAAGCATCCCCGGGGACATAGTCTTTATAGGTAGGTATTAAATTTTAAGCCAATATGTTAATTAACGAAGAAAGTATTGTTGCTAAGGGAAGATAAATATGACAATGGAACCCTCAGTACTTGTTATTCATGTAAAGGTACTTTCCCTTCAGGACAAGGAAAGGAATTATGTTAAAAGTCTAATTTTAAATACTTTATTTAAACTAAATTATTTTGTACCAGCAAATGGTAGATTAATTACACCAGCAGTTTTACAAGACTCCTGTAGGCACTGAATTATAATTTTTCCCAGTATTTTGCTATTATGTGTAGCCTATCAAATACAACACGGTTTAATTGTTCTGCACAAAAATTAGCTGTAACTGCCAACAGATGGTGGTATCCAGTACATTTTCCCCCTCATCTCAAGTAGTATTTATGCTGTGTGTTATTATTTATCATTATTCATATTCTGTCAGCAGCGCACTGGAGGTTAATAGAAATGCCAGCATGCTTACTGATTTACTTAGTACAAATTTTATCCCAAGGTTCAGGTCAGATGACTGGAGTTTGTAAGTGTTACAAGATTCATGCATTATGTAGAGGAAGCTGACATGACCTTGAGCCATCACTTCCTGAACTATATATTATGCCAGGTATGACCTTCGAGAGGCCTAAAGATACAGTTGATGTATTTAACAGTGTTTCCTACCATATTACTGGCATTTTACATTAGATGAAGTCATTTTATATGGCCAGACATTCTTTATGTCCTTTAATGTTTTTGAAAGGTACTGGTACCTAAAGAGATTTCCCATACCATATGTTGACATGGTAAAACAAATAGGATTTGTATTTGCATCAACTTTAAACTACAGAATTCCTAACAAAGTGATGTTGTACATATGCCAAAATGAATATTTCTCTCTCTCTCTCTCTCTCTCTATATATATATATATATATATGTATGTGTGTTGTAATGTTGCATTTTAAAAATAGTTCGCAATATTGAGTTGCCTTATGCCTTTTAAAAAATGCATTTATTTTTTAAGAGTGACAGATAGAGGAAGTAGAAAATTTATGCACACGGTATGGCCCTAAATGGATGAGCTTTGGTCACGTTCATTAAGGGGAATACCATGTACCATATCGGGATGAATCACTGTGTATTTGTATTTTAATCATTTTGTAGGGCTCTCAGCTTTTGAAATAATTGAAAAAGGTTCAAATCAGGTCCATTTACCATCACATGAAATTCTTTGTGAGTGCTGTATATGAGTGTTTATCAAAAATGTTAGATCAAATGCACAATAGATCTTCTGCAATAGGTTTATTTTCCCTGCAGCAATGGACCTATTAATACAAGGTTTTACTGTGTTTTTGTTTCTGGTGTACTGGGAATTGTTTGGCACAGCTTCTAGATTTTAGCAGTGAAAGGAAAAAAAAAAATCAATAACTTCAGTGTTAGCAAAGCTACAGCAACCTTTAAAATATCAAGACAAATCCATTTGTTTCATAAATGTCTTCATTTCCAAATGTCATTGTTAAGCAATCTAAGCTGTCTGTGTCCATGACATTTTATAAAACTTTTCTCTTAATCATTTCTGTGTAGCAGGAGTTATCATGTGGCTGCAAACTAAAGAAAAATGCATGTCCACGCCACCCTAACATATCCTGCTATTTTGTTTCTGTGCCCAGAAAAATTTAAATACTCTATGGCGAGAAAAGCCCTATTGTATTACGGTGTATAATGAGAAGTAATTACAGGGAAAAATGAAAGCTGCTCCTGCTGTTAGGGGAAATGATAAGGGAATACTGTTCTTAAAAAAAAAACCAAAAAAAAACCTTGGGAGTCCATTTTGATATAATTGGTTCCAGAATTATTTATGACATTAATTGCTGCATTATCGACTGCCTGTCAGCTCTTCTGGCAGTCCGTCCATCTTTCTTACCATAGAAAGCTAGCTCAGCCCAAAGTAGACTGACAAGCTAATTATACCCATCTCCCCCTCAATGACAAATGTTGCTCATCTGAAACCTTCCCGGAAATAGGCTCTTTCTTCCCCCTTCCTCCTAAGTCAGCTTCAGCTGATATCTTCAGGTACAGAGCTCCTATATGGGCTCTGAATGCTGGGGGTGATTAGTTCACAATCTCACTTCATCCTCAAACTGAGTCAGCTAGTCCTATCAGTGTGTACGTCACTCACTGATATGGCTCTGGTTTTTCAGCGGATTTGCATTGGGTCATGTCTGTCACTGAAACTGTGAAGCCTAATAACTGATGACTGTGAATGAGCCCTGACTTTCTTGAGTCCAAGTGACAAACGTTCATCCTTTGCTTTTGATGAATTTAGAGCTCATGAAAGGTGAAGAATATCACACTTTAGTGATGAAGCCCTTCATCTCTTCTGAAACAGAAGGCCGAGTGCAGTTCTAGACAGCTTAAACAGTAGAAAGATGACCTGATTCTGGAGTTTTATAGGCCTGAAAAAAATACAGTACATGTGTGGTCTATCTGTTTTAAAATTGCACTGTAAAAGCCTTGTTAAATACTGGTATGACCCTCTGATTTTAAAACAGCTACCAGTATTTTGATTGGTTACTATTGTTCTACCATTAAATATATATTTGTTATTGTATATTTAATAAACATGTTGGCCCATTTCCTTGTTCCAGGTTTGATTATACATATAAATCATATCATACTTTCTAAATCATACTCAATATTGTAGAAATTAAAACTTACTTGGTGACAATGTTTACACAGTTTCAATAACGGTACACTAAGTCCCTGATGAAACGGCATGCTTTATATTTGTAAAGTACTTCCCTTGAATCACATCAAGTAGAAAATGATAGATTGAAGATGGCAAATGCCTACAGGTTGCTTTTTGGTTCATACCTTAATTATTCTGCATGGTTTTCTTCTCCCTACTTACACAAATTCATGTCAAACTATTGCTTGTTTTTATTCCTCAGTTTGTTTTATTTATACTGCACACACACTATATATGGTATATATCTTCTCAAGATGTACCATGACAAGGATCGTAAGCGACATACACCAAACTCGGAATGTCCTGCAGCCAGCTTCTATGGCTTGGATGCTGTCAACTCCAGCTACATCAGTAGCACTGGCTCAATGGCAGCGCCTGTGACACATCTCCGAAACTTTTAAATGTCTGCTCTTTTCATCAGGATGCCTCTACAGCCCAGCCAGGGGAGAGATGACATTTTGTGTCGGGGTGGGTGGGGGGAGGATGGCGACGACTTGTTGTGGCTCCCTCTTCCTACCTCCTCCAACTGTCAGTCCGAGTTTCTCCAAACATATCAAAACAGAGACAAATAAACCTTGTCATTTAGAAATGTTGGCACTAGTGACCATGCTCAAAAACAGCATGTCAGTAAGAATATGGGCACATTTTCTCATAGGATGATGTGACACACAAACGCAGCGGCAGGCTATCTCTGACCTTTCTTCTGTGCCGCCTTCTGAAGATTGACGAGCACTACTTAGCTACTGTACACATGGTTTCCTTCACATTCATAGCCCTCTGCAATTTAATTGGAATAATTTGGCATATAAAAAGACCTGGTAGGGTATGCAGGAGTGTAAATACATGACAAAATTAACATTTTGACAATAAAAACACTATGTTACAAGCATAAAGCTCTGTTCCTCTGAATATGCATCTGATCACCTCGGTGCAAAGGACTCTTACCTAACTGAAGTTAGATGGTTTTATGTACTATTGTCTAATTACATATCTGTTTCTAATGCCAAAGTTCCTCAAAATTCCTATTCTCATTATAATACGAGATTAAAAAATAGGTTTTAGTAAACATTAATTAATAGGTTTGGTAAAAAGGTTTTTGTAAACATTGCATAAAAAATCCAGTTTGTTGCAAGGGATGCTTATAGGTTGGGGTCTACCTAATTCGCGATTTTGTGGAAATCGGGAAATTGAGGGGTCAACGCGAAATTCACCTCTTTAGGGGCCAATGCATACCAGACTAGTACAGCAAGAAAAAAAAAGAAACCTAATTTAAACGAACTACTGCACACTGCAAGCAATGCAAACTACACATGTAAAAATATGTAAATTCTCAGCAATTTAAGTAGACCCCTACTGATAGACAGTGTCACGGTGCAAGCACACTATGCAATATGACCACCTTTGAGAACAATGCAGACCACATCATTTGTATTTCCATTATAGTTACATAGCTAAACTATGGCTACAAATAAGTTATTCGTTCAGGGCACTATAAAGTTGTATTTCTACATAAATATTTACCTGTTTGAATGCAAAGTTTCCTTGCATCTTGTTAACCTTTAGCTAACAATGTGTTACTACAAATATCTGTCAAATATTATAAGACTTTCACATTTATTGACACATTTCAAGAAACAATCAGTAAAAACTTCTAAAATGATCATAGCTATCTACCAATATACCTGCTATACTTGTGGTGCTAGCTCACCAGTAGGCTAGTGGACATTGAGCAACAGTATGTAATCAATATCTTCAGAAGTTGTCCCACACTTCTATAATGCTATGCATGTTTCAGCTAAGGTTAGTATTTCAGAAGCCAGTGGTGTAGTCCAGTTTATGGTGTTGCTAAATTTGTATTTGGAGCTACCAACATCCATTATTATTATTATTATTATTATTATTATTATTATTATTATTATTTGTAGTAGTAGTACAACTCATTTATGTTATTTGTGCAACAGCTAAACGATTGTAATTGTTTTAATTTTACACCCTTAATGCAATAAAAGTATATGTGTGCGTGTGTGTATATATATATATATATATATATATATATATATATATATATATATATATATATATATATATATATATATATATATAAAACAGAGTTTCCAAAATACAACACATACATATTACATGTATCTTATTTGTTGTTCAAATAAGCTTTTGAGGTCCATTAAAAAATATATTGAATGATAACTTTTGCACAAAATATTAAACACAAACAAAACACGGCAAACTTATTTTACATTTCATGTCAGACAGTAATTAATGTTTCTGTGTCATTTAGAGTTATAACCATACATAAAACACAATTTTCTTACCTGTTTGTTTCTGTGTAATAATAATATGCTCACGAGTCACAAATCACTCTTAAAATATCTGCTGTTTATAACTCCCCTACCCTGCAGTACAGGTAATGTGAAAAACAACTCTTATTCTAAATACATAAAAAATAATTTAAATAAAAAAAGGTATTTTTACAAACAGTCGGTGCTGTAGTTGACAATCATGGCCTTTCATCAACAGATAATTTATCGAATATGCTGTAGATCCAAAAAAGAGATTAATTTTTACAGGAGTAGGTTTGGAGCAATTAAAAAATACTGCATGTATTGTAAGAGGCCCCTTTGAAACATTGCTTTAGATGTCACTGGCAATAGACATAGTGTATCTCTGTGAAACGTATGCATTCTTATATTTTTAATGTTAGAGTCATAATGTATTATCCCTTGTTTGAGAACATGTGCATATATGTAGAAGTTAATGCAAAACCCAAATATGTATGTTAGCTTCAGAACCCCTGTGTAACTTGCTATTCCCTTTTGCCAGGTATAATCTGCATGATTTTTCACAGCAGAGTTGCAATATGGCCACCTATATAAAGTGTATTCTGGCCAGATTAAGCTTTTGTTCCAGTGAAATGTTTGCAGAAGAACTAACTCTCATACACAATTATGGGTTGTTTGTTGCTAGACTTGAAACATTTGCTATTATTAATATTATCATTTCGAAAATAATACGGTGTAAGACATCTTGAGGTAATTTGTTATACTAGTGTATAATGCAAGTGTTAAAGCATTAGGAATGTATCAAAGATCCTCATAAACACTGCATAAGGATTGCTTTAATTTGTTATAATGAATATCAAAACAGTTTCCTCGTGACACAAAATCCATGAAACAGACATATTATAAAATATAGGTGGACACTAAGTTACAAAACTTGATTCACAAGGAGGCAGACGGGTGAATCAATGATTTATCCAGTGTGTTAAATGTCAGAGAAATATGAATTATTTAATAATAGGTGATTGGTGAAGTCAGGAATGCAATGAAATTGTTGTGTCCATGAACAACGTATTCCAATGGCATCCACATATTAACCCACTTCATCAGCTTTACCCATCATGTGAGCATACACTTTATATTTATCACTTTATACTGATTTTTTAAAAAACATAATAAAACGTAATGTAATTGAGATCCTCTCCAAAATATCATTAAAACTGATGTTTTTAAAGAAGTCAGTTCAACCATTTTGTGTGGTAAAAAGATTTGGTAGACACTAAAATAAAACAAAAAACATAACAATGGCCACTAGTTAGATGTAAATGGATCAAATCTTTATATCAGGGATACACATAAAATGAAATGTAGTTTTGGAACGACTGAGGGAAAATCTTTAAAGATGGCCACCAGGCAGACATTTTGAACATTAAGGGAAAGTTAATTAATAGTTCATTAAACAGGCTACACCTAAGAAAGTTCAATCACATTTGTAACAAATGAAAAAGGTGTCAAAGTGCTTGGGTGTTGGCGATGATGTACAGTATGCAGTAACAGGGTGTCAGGGTTTACTATACCACACAGGTGCAGGAAGTGGCTCTTTATCAGTGAGGGCCTGAAGCAAGAATTCCTTTTTGTAGTAGGATTTCTCTTTCTACTGAACCAATTGAAAATCCTTAATCCTTACGCACTCCTCAGCAGTAAGTTTTAGGAAGTGTAACATTACTTAACTTCTGCAAAGATTGTGTGGACCCTGTTGTCTGTGGCAGATGAAAATAATAAATAGCTGAAATTATAAAACCACTACAAATGTTATTGAAATTAATTACACCTTATCTAAAAGTTATTTATCAAAGTAAATAGTTTGCTTTCTGAAAAGGTAATAAAAAAACACACACATGAGTTTTGGTGATTTAAATAGTTTGATAGCTATAGTCATGATAATGTGGCTTCCAGTGTGTCATGAATATCAAACTTTATTAAATTAATTAAAACAGATAAAAAAAAAAAACGTATTTAATAAATGAGTAAAAGCTTTACAAATATGCCCCCTGATAGCAGTGTTTGGTCTTACCTGTTTTCTTTAATAAATAAGAGGAAACAATTGAAACATTCCGAAAAATAACCATATACGTGCACTCCGATTGTTCTTTATAATCGAAACAAAATTCTATCCCTTGGAAACAGAGTCGTGGCTTAATACAATATGTTAAAAGTCACATATCACATGGATCTCTGTCTCAGCTATTCAATTGCAAAGGCTACATGCGTCCATGTATGTAGCGCTACCCCAGAGGCTGAGTGTCATGTACCCTTAAATAAAATGCAGTTTGCCAAGAAAGGGTGCCACAAGAAGATTATTTGTGCATTGCCATCTTTAAAAACAAGAATCTTTATTTCCTCCCAACATCCCAAGATTTTGTTTAATTTCAGAACAGATACTAGATATGGATTAACATGATTAATCAATGCCATTACATGTCTATAAAAGTGAATACAGGTAAATGACTCTAATTATTACAAAAATCCTTAGTAATTGTTATAATTAAATGAACCCATTAGTTAACTCACATCCAAAGACTATAATATTTCATAACGACACAATATTATCTGAACCTTTTTAAAAACAATTATAAAAATGACATTTAACATATGAAGTGTGCTATGAAGCTCAAGAGGATTTCACGAAAGATTGACAGAAAATAGCTGCTGCTGCGGATATCTTATAAACAAACCACTGTAGATTATCATGTATATAAACCTTGGTAATGGATTAGGGTTTTTTTGAGATACAAACTGAATGTCGTCTGCTTGAAGTGGGCTGAACCACTGATGTGCTGTAATTGACCCTGTATGTTTAACCCTTGTGCTGACAATATGGGAAGCAGTCTCTCTCTAGAACTGTGTCATGTTTTCTTTGGATCAAAATAAAAATAAACAACGTCATAAAATGTAATTCACTTTAATCAAATTACGTTTATTTTGTCTGAGTGTGTGTGTGCATTTGTATGTGTGTGGGGGTGTGTGTGGGGGGGGGGGGGGGATTAGAGGGAACATATCATCATTAATTAAATACTGCAAATGTACTTATAGTACAGTGTTATTATTTTATTTATTTTTTGCCTAGATCTTTACATTTCACAGTAAGCTTCCTTTGTAATAAACTTTTACTTTGACTTTCAAGAAGCTCATCATCAGTGTTGTTTGCGCATGCTCAGTGCGGCCTCAGGTGTGACCTTTGCCCTTCCATGAGCAGCAGATTGAGCCAGGCAATCCATCATGGAGCTCATCCTGTCAGGCCAGGCACTTGGCTGCAGCTGTCTGTCACTCTGGTGGAAGGGGCCTGCTTAAAGGCAATCATGTCAATCTCGATGTGATTGCTCAGACCAAGATAGAAGGATGGTCTTGACAGGACAAACAAAGTCAGCAGAAGGCACTAGATGGCTGTATTTGGTTGTTTAAAATGTAGAGGTGGTGTATGTGCTTTTATTTTTTTTAACAATTGAAGCAAAAATGAGTAGTTGGCGATCAGAGCTGCTCATCACGAATGAATCGGTTGCCTTCTGAATGCTTTCCATAGTAGACATACTGACATTTGGCAAATACACCTGAAAAATATAAAAAAAACAATTATAAATATTGTGGAAATTATAATTATGGCAACTGGTTCTAGTGGAGGGGCTCTGTTAGTTAAAACTGTATTTGACAGTACCGGTATGGATATCTTGTAAGACAAATAAAATACTGTAGTGGGTCCCTCATTTTTACATTTTTATTTACTTTTTGTATAACAACATAAATGAAGAGTCAGAGAGGAAAGTGCCTGAGCCAATGAGAAAGCTCTATTAACGCTGCAGAATCAGTGATAATCAGTTATGGTCTAGGGCTGTTTTTGAATCTGAGAGTTTGAGATCTGGTCAAGATTACAAAGGGAAATAACTGTACAGGAATTTTAGTTACAGAGGGGTAGTGATACAAAATATACAGCAAGACTCAACATGCATTATCTAGAAAAGAAGGACACAGATGCGGATCTGACAGAGATGGCATGGCATCCACAAAAAACAGATACCAAAAATCAAGGCAAACAAAATACTCTTTGTACCATACTGCAAATTATATATTTAAATCCAGATGCTAAATTAAGGTAGTTCAACTAGTTTAATGTATAGAACTTTTAAGAGTAAATATTGTAAGTAGACTTATACCAGTACATAAAATATCATATGAAATTTACTGCACGTATATAGATGTCCTTTGTTCACTGATATGAAGCCATTTTTTTTTATCAGCCTAGTAATTTGATGCAAATGAGAAGAACTCACTTTCTATGGGGCATATGTTCAAGAGAATAAACTCATTATGTGTTCAAATTCCCAATGGTAACAAGACATACAAAGATAAAAGTGAAAATGTTGTTCAAACTTTGCACTTTACAAAATAAAACATTGTCAGATGGGATAAAACACTAATTTACCATTGGTTTTCATCCACTACTAGAACTTGTTCACTCTTTCTGAACAATCACCTGAAACCCTCTGCTACAAAACTTGGTTTAAAGTGCAACTGGACATTCCAACACAACAACAATCCAAAACACACAGAATGGTTAAAAAAGAATAAAATCGAGGTTCTGGAATGGTGTGGTCAAAGTCCCGCTCTAAATCCGATTGAGAATCTTTGGTACAAGTTGAAGAAGGCTGTGCACAAGAGAAGTCCTTGGAATTTGAATGAACTGGAACAATTTCGCGTTGAAGAATGGTCAAAAATCACAAAGAATCATGCAAAAGCTCATTGACAAATATCCTAATCGTTTAAAAGAGGTTATTATTGCTAAAGGTGCCTCAACTATTAATTTAATTTTCTTTGTCAGGGTATGAGTACTTTTGAATTAGCATTTTTGTTGCAAAAAATTGCTGAAATAAATAATTGTAGACATTTATTTCTTGTAACGTTTTTTCCTCATCCATACATTTGAACAAAATGACACTTGACCTTGAGGCTAATGCCAAAAAATGCAAATGTGGAACTGCAAGATTAAAAGCAATTGGTCTAGGCCAAGCAGAATCTACCAGTAGCTCTTGCTTTCATAAATGCAGTACAAATAATAAGAACTAAACTCAAGCAATCAGCATAATTAAAGACCAAATGCCAACTCAATGACTAAGAAATGTTGATTTTTTTAGAGATGAAAAAAAAAAATCCTGATTAGCTTTAAATTGACCTTAAAACTGGAGACAAAAATGCAAATACGTAGAAGCAAATTTTATTTTAGTTCAACAACATGCAAATTCTACAATTTTGATTGCAGTATGTGTCAATTTTGGACTGAGAAGCAAAAGGTCTAATAATTACAGACATTTAAAGAATGAATAAGCAATGACATAGAAAAAAACTCTAACAGAGTGAAATGTTCTGTAACTCTCAAATCTCATCTACCTTAGAAAGCATGTGAATAAAAGCAGCCAACATATATTACATGTTTAATAGGGAGCAAAACAATTTTATTAAAGTCAAAGCCAAAAAAGCTGAATCTAAGCCTTTTGATTTATAAGATTGAATTGACTAAGAATGCATTGTAAAGAAAGCTTCATTATAAGTGTTGACAAAAATCCTAATTGCTATCTGTTATGGTTTTTGAAGGGCTAGAAGCAAGACTGTTATGAAACATCCTAGTGAGAGAAAAGTGCCACTTGATGAATACAGGAGACTGCAGCTAGGTGTCAGCGCTTAGTAAATGAGGCAAGGACAAGTGGTATTAATATTGTCAATGATCTCTCGACAGGAAAACAGATACCGCATTCACAGTCAGTTTTAAATAGACATCAAGTGCATTAATGACAAAAAAGGGCAGACTTCAAACAAAGAGGCTGAGTGATGTGTTGCTGAGTGCAGCTCAGAACTAGCAATAACGTGATCTGAAAAGACATTGTCAGGGCTAGAAAGACAGGCCTAGAATTGTACTTAGTGACAGAAAACAGAGATGAGGACAGAGATACTGGTGCCATATTAGTGCCAAGCATATTCTAACACTGCCTTCAATGCTAACTCAACCTGACATCATCTCGTATTGCTTCAAAGTATTCTCCCCTGCATCTGCAGCCAGTTTTCTCCCAAGATGTCATTACAAACTCAAGTCTTATAAAACAAGTTACTGGCAGGCCTGTTCTGTCAGGGAGGAATTGGACACAGAGGCCTGGGGATAACCTCAGTCAATCTAAATTTGGACTTTGTAGTAGAAGAGCTCTAATTTTTCCTGATATCTCAGCTACTTGAGGTGATCCAAACACTGAAGTGTGAGGAGCTGTCACCCTGTATAAAATCTTGAACAAAAAGATGCCTGTGTTGCTGTATGTTCTGCACAAACGTTGGAGACTCTGGCACTAGGGAATGAATTCCAGCTGCTGTTGCTCGCCAGGGGATAAAGGTGCTCAGGCTGAAGTCATCTGAACATTTAAAAAACCTGCCGTCTGAAATGGTTTAATCTGAAGAACATTTGGCTCAGTTGAGATTACCTACCAAGATATATAGCTATGATTCAATTGCCATGTCATAATCAAACAGGCCTTAAAGTACAGCTCAAAGGATAGAGCACATATTTGTTCTCAACAGAAAAACAGGTAGATATATGAAATACAATTTATACACATGTGCACACACACATATTATACTGTATATAAGGCTGTAGAATTGACCAACATAAAAACTGCAGAAGGGTGATCAATAATAATCACAGTGATGTCACTGTTTTGGTGAGGGGTAACAATAAGCTTTTAAAAACCATAGGTTCAACAAAACACAAATGGATATACATTGTACATGTAAAGAGTCAAGAAATATCAGTGGTTCTGAAGATATAGCCCTCATTAGTTCAACACATCAGAGGTCAGAACTCAAACTTTGGTCACCTAGATGAAACCCTTGAGTATTAAGAATTGACCATACCAAGTTTCATCACAACTGGATAAGCTTAACCTAAAGTATAGCTACAAATGTAAGTGATTGTTTTTAAATAGCATGTTAATTCTTGTAATAACAAGACAGTAGGTTTTCATCAGACCCTTAATTCCCCACCGGCATATATGAAGATTCTTAGTAAAAGTGTTTTCAGATTATATTGGAACATTGACTCTATTTAAGATACAGTAATTGTGTTAGACCGAGAACAGCCATTACAGGAGACGGGTGATATACATTTCATGGCAAATACCATCTATCAACAAGCACATCAGATCTCACCATGCTAGTTTCCAACCAGTCATTTGGGAGAGAAAGCTGGAAAACTGTAATGAAGGTGGTATGAATACAAAGATGTGAAGTTTGCATCCCTGGCCAGAGGGACTGAGTGCATGTTCAGTGTAAACTGGCATCTTAGCTGATGTGTGATAAAGTGTAGCTTGCTGTAAATACACTCCAGGGCTCCCAGCACAGCTGGAGATGAAAGTTGTAATTTGCAACAAAGAAAGAAAGAAAGAAAGAAAGAAAGAAAGAAAGAAAGAAAGAAAGAAAGAAAGAAAGAAATGCGTAGCTAGCTCTTTCTCACATAATCTGTTACTGGAAAATTGAGAAGCTTGTCCAAGTCCGTGGGAACAAGCTGATGAGTCGGTACTTTATAATAAACCTTGTGTCAGGGTCGCAGTCATCTAGATCTTTTCAGGCCACAAAGTATATTACTTTATACCAGCCCTGTCTGACATACATTTAAAGCCCTGCGCACATTAAGGAGCCATTAAGCTGACAGATTAAAAGTTATCTTGAAGCTAATGTTTCCATTATGCATATGCTGGCAGTGGAACAATCAACACTTTGTTCCGCAGATGTCATACCACCTTCTTTTTTTTAAAGGAGTATATCTTTATCTTCTTGAATGACAGTGACCTGTTCATCTTCAGTTGAAGCCTGATTATATTGAAAAGTCTCTTAAACTTGAACTGACAACTATTCTGCTTGACTAGAGTAGTGCTGTGCTAAAAGGTACAATAAAGGTCTTCTCTTAATTGTTTACTGTGCATACTCCCTTTCAGTCGAACACATGTCTTATTTATAGTTTTAATTACTGTCCTTCGCGGTCTTTATACTTATATAAATTCTTAGCCAGCAGCATTTGATTATTTATTGGTACTTACATAAACTCCAACACCCGTTATTCGACAAGCTTGAGGCTTGCACATTGGTTTAGGAAATCATTATATCCTGTGTACCAAATGGCGGTCTCATTTATATGGCTGCTAGTAAAATGTCCTCTCTACCATTAAACATTTGCTATTGTGTGAGGTCGCGATTTAATTAACCTCCTTGGATAATACATGTTCAGTGGTCACATCTATTTTGCTGTACCAAAGTATAATGGTACATTATATCAGGCTGGATTAATTAAGTCAATTTTCCAATGTAAAGTTTTCAACCTTTTTTCTGTGTTCTTACAAAATAATTCCATAATTCTTACCTACACGTCTATTTACTATAGGTCTCAACATGCAGTTTTCTAAGAAACACGTCATAGCAAACATGCATTTTGATATAACATAAATGATGCATACTTTGCACTGCAGTAATTGCTAAATGAATTATAGCTATTACTAATACACACAACATTTAAAAGAGTTGAACAAGCAAGCAATATGTAGATAATATTTTTGTGTGTGGGATGTCCTTCACATTACTGATTAATTTCAGATGAAAATGGAATCCATGACCCAATATACTGATGCACAAAAGAAACACAACACCCAGGTCTAATGGATTGAATCAAATATTTTAAATATACATCAAACAAAATCACAGAAAATGTGAACAAAAATACAGATCAAAGAATCATGACACGTTTTCAGTATGAAACGTGACACACAGTAAATATGAAAACATTACAAAGTTAGTATCGGGTATGACCTCCCTGAGCAGCCTCTGGATAGACTGTTGTGGGATGTTCCACCACTCTTCCTGTGCAGCTGCAGCCAGCTGGTGAAGGTTGGCTGGTTGTGCCTGTCTCCTGTGGATGGCACTGGTGTTTTGGTTCCACAGATGTTCTATTAGACTCAGGTCAAGAGAAAAAGCTGGCCATGGCAAGACCTCAACATTGTTTCTTGAAGTCATGCAATTGTAATCCTAGCACTGCGTGGTAATTGCATGTCCTGCTGGAAAATCGACACTTCTGGATTGGCTTGCAGGAACGGAAAAACTATTACCTCAAGGATTTCGTTAATGTATTGCTGAGCAGTAAGGTGGCCCTCAATCTGCACCAAAGACGTGTTAAAAGAGATTCCTTCCCACATCATCACACTTCCACCGCCCCACCGGTTGACTTGAACAATTCAACAGTCAGCATAATGCTCACCACAACGTCTCCACAGATGTTGTCTTTGGTTAGGTCTGTCAAGGGAAAAACGGCATTCATCTGTGAATAAAACACTCCACCACTCTCTCTGGTGCCACCTCAGATGTTCTCTGGCCCACAGAAGACGGTGATATCGTCTCTCAGCTGTCAACATGTTACCCCTGAACGGCCTCCGAGCATGCAAATCATTTTCATGCAGACGGTGAGCTACAGTCATTCTGCTGATGCGCGGGTTATTTCTTCCTGGAATTTCTCATGCTGTAGCCACTGAAGTTTTAAAACGATTACACAGATGGATCAGTTGAATGTGATGGTCCTGGGCCGGTGTGGTGACCCTCTGCCTTCCAGGACATGGCCTGTCCCTCACAGAGCTGGTTTCCTGGTTTCTCTGGACTAGTCTGCTGATCGTTGAAGCAGAACATCTCATTCTCTGAGCAACTTCTCTCACAGACAGGCCGCCTTCAATCATGCAGATAATAACCAGGCAATCTTTATTACTCAAGCGGGGCATGGTCTTATCTTTTGCTGTTATTGCGTTGATTAAAATCATGTCTTTTCGAATGGCTATTTATACAGATTCTTAATCAACTCATTTTGACAATTTTAACTCAACTGAAATACCAAACACTGAGCACCTGGCGTTTTTATGAAATCACATGACTTGAGCTCAGTATTTTGTTATCCCAAGGAACAATACTACCCAAACAATCAACAAACCTATCTGCTTACTATTTAAAATGTAAATAACATTTTGTATGTGCCCAATGAGCTATTGATGTAAGACTGTTGCATTTTCATTGTGCATCAGTGTATATGTAATACGGAAAGACCATTAGGGATTACAGACCGTTCTGTCACAATTAGCAAACAGGTTCATAATCCTGACTAATCACCTAATTGATAAATACAGTATGCATCTTTTTATTCTGACACTGTTCCTTGCATTTATAGTACATCCTGTTCTATTACGTGTCTTATATCTTATTAGATGACATGAAGTTCAAGTGGTACCCAGAAATTGCAAGGCTGATGCACAAACAACAATTACATATCAGTGTGTGCTTCCTTGGCCTTTTTAGCAATAAGACTTAATATTCCCAGTCATTTATTTGTTATTTTTATTTATTTTTTCCTGACTGCTGTGAGGACAGGGTTAAGACGCAGTTTGAAAATTGAAAAATATCTGCTGCCGGACCTTGCGAGGCCTCCTGTTTAACTAGATCCTTCAGGAAAAAACAAATTAATCAACAGCAGGCTGAAGTAGGTTTAATGATTACATTCTGCATACAATCAGCTTTTCCCTTTTCAAGGGCCATCAATATGTCAAGGAAAGACATATCCGAAGGATGTAGCTCTTAGCATCAAGGTTATCTATTCTCTGCAAGGCTCCACTCCTTACTGGGCTGATACTTTACACTGTCTGTGTCTAACATTTTCATCAACTCTGCAATCAATCAAGGTAATAATGTTGTGCAAAAAAATCGATTAACAACGCAATTAAACTTTCCTTATTATCTCAAAGGACTGAAATAATACCTAAAGGGAAGATAGACCTGCTCTGCGCAGACATCCATAACCCAATGTGAAAGTGAATTATGAGGTTAGGCAGATGCAGCCACCCAGCAGTGCCATTATTTTCAAAACAATATATCTTACCCAGTTTGTTTTTTCTGTCACCGGCAACACTAAATAATATAGTTACTATTTACTTCATAAACATGTATATACATTTATGGATTTTCCTCTATTAGAAACCTAAAAGGGAGACTAAACTCCTACAATGAAGGGCTTTATTAAAAATTATTATTTCCCCAGAAACTAAGAAGGTGACCTTCCCCTGAACATAAACCTCAGCATCCCGACCCCCAAACGAGATACACCTGAGAATCACGAACAATGTCGAGACCAGTAAGGGTTGGGTGGCTGCCACCAAGCTAAATTGCCACATGTAATTCTGACAGTGAAATACACATATGTGTGATTATAAATGACACATTTTAAAATAAAAACATAAGCTACCAGTTCCAATGCAATTCTAAACAGCTGTTATTATACCTCAATCACAATTACATACATCCAGTGTCCACATCACTTAAGTGGTTCGACTCTAGAAATGCTGACCAATTTAGGTTCCATATAAGGGCTGTGATGTTAAACCTGTTTTAAGGTCACTTTACTGAAAATTTTTTGCAATTGACATTTAAGGTTTTATCACAAAATGGTGCCCTCTACTCCAAAGCTGCGGTTGTTTTTGTAGGGGAAATGGTTAAACTAGTACAAAATAACCAAAACAAGCCTTTTTTATGTCAAGAATCAAAGATGGCACAATTATTTCAGTTGAAAGTCGAGTTAATCTCTTTTGCTTCACTAGATCAATGAATTGATGCATTGTTGAATGTTACACGTTTTTGCCCAAAGGGACTGATAAAACTGTGCAAACCAGTGATGAGTTTTGACACCAAAATGTCTATCGGTCATTTACCGGTATATAGAGTTAAGATGTTACTCCCATTACCACATAGGCTCATGTTGGCTCAGAGGTGTGAAGCATGTCGAACCAAAGGAAATATTTGAAAATAGTTATATTTATCCCCCACAATGTCTCTATTTTTCTTTTGCATTTTACTCACACCAACATGTCAGCCATCCTTCACAAACCTCAAAGCAAAGTTGAATGTAGGGCTTATAAAGTTAAGCTGACATTTGTTCTCTTCCAATAAAAAATATTTAGTCCATTAAACATAAATACCTGTCATTATGATGCATGTACTTGGTACAAGCCTCCCGTTTCCCTCTGATGTTTATTACAACCAAACAACTGCAGTCCCTGCATGTTTTCAACTTTAGTGTATTGATTAAACTTTTAAATGGCTGCCATATAACCCAGGGACATCAGGAAGATTAATTGGCATCAATGTTCATCTGTAATTCATTAGCCATTTATACTCCACAACCACATGGGCTATCAAGAAAATGCAGGCCATTTTTCACTCTACAGAGGCTTGGGAGCAGATTCTAAAATGTGTACTGCATACAAATAAGATACAAGGGGCTTAAACTCACAGCATGCTGCATATACTCTGCCAGTGCCTGCCTGTGTTTAGGGAATATGAATAGAATTAAGGAATGCATATGAGTGTTTTGATGCCTATGTATTTTCATACAGGAATAAGAAAAGCCCTGCCCTCTTTAGCATGTTTTCTTGTCGACTTAGAATTAACATGCAGGGTATTATGGCAGTCACAGTGCTATCCTCAATTTACTCCTAGACCCAAAGTGTTAAGGAGACAATGAGTAAAAGGCACTTAACTTATGCATTATGCAGTGGCACAAAATATAATAATTACACTTGTGAAGTATGGATGATAATGAAAAGAGAATTTAATTTAATTCCTGATGTATGGGATCTAAATTCAGTATAAATCAGTGAGAGTTTTAACACATTTTCCTATTGTCTTCACTACCATTCAGTGTCAACAGATTTTTTAAATATATGAAACCTTTATTAAAATTAAAGTTATTTAGTAAGTCCAAGGAAGTGCTCCATTTATATTCTTTCTTCTCTACTGTACATGTTTCAATTCATAAATGCATATCTCTCTAGTTAGGCCAGTGAAGTCTGTACCGAGGTTGCCTTCAAGAGAGGTTTCACTGCATCTATGTATAAGTGCACATTTTGTTTTCATAATTTTGTGAAAAAGTTTAAGTTTAAACCACTAAACCTATTCAGAGGAACATGCTAATACCGTATACATACAGTGCTCCCCCTTTATAAAGCTGTAGTCGGAAGCCATAGTAAAGAGACTGTGCTGTTTATGTTCTACCTTATAACAAGAATACTAGTGTTAGTGTAATGGCATTATGGAGCAAATGGGAGCCGTACCGCCTTATAAGAACATAAGAAAGTTTACAAATGAGAGGAGGTAATTTGGCCCATCTTGCTCATTTGGTTGTTAGTGGCTTATTGATTCCAGAATCTCATCAAGCAGCTTCTTGAAGAATCCCAGGGTGGCAGCTTCAAAAACATTACTGGGGAGTTGGTTCCAGACTCCCACAATTCTCTGTGAAAAAAAGTGCCTCCTATTTTCTGTTCTGAATGCCCCTTTATCTAATCTCCATTTGTGACCCCTGGTTTCTTTTTTCATTTTGAGGTTTTTTTCCATTTTGAGGTTTGTCCTCTAATCAGTACTTTCTGGAAATCTAAATAAACCATGTCATATGCTTTACAATTATCCATTGTCAATGTTGCACACAGTCTCCCTTTCCTAAAACCATGCTGGCTGCCTCCCAGGATACTGTTACCATATAGGTCATATTATAACCTGTTCCGCAGTATGAAGGGCCATCTTATAAAGGGGGGAGCACAGTATTTCAATTTCCCTTGTTTTCCTATAAAGCAGGCACATACTTGTCCATGATCTCGGTTCTGCCCCACCAGTGAAATCAGTTGGGTTTTTGCCAATATGGCAGCTACAGTAGCTGTACTTCTACTCTCCTGCAATATTTACTTTACAACAGTCTTAAGTTCATTTCCTGACACAATGTGTCAGACTAGAATCCAAAAGTGCAAGGCTGATATGGTGAGTTACTAGTCTTTTTTAAGAAGGTTATTCTCCTCACGGATGAAGAGAATAACATAATGTATGGAATGCAGATGTGTCAAATTATTTAATATTTAAGCTTTAATAAAACATGTGTGACTGACTAAAAAGATCAATTTAGCAAACTACATGTGACAGGCATGAAAACTAGTACGTGTGTGCTAAGATTTTTGGGGGCAGACTTCTGGTAGACTTTCACTGGCATTAAGGTTCAGTGGATGACCTCCAATCCCACGACCAAGCTAGCTTCCTTTTTCATCTAGCCCTGCAAGTGTCTGCCTTTGAGCTCACTGAACACCTGGCTAGCACAGTTTGCTGTAGCGCGATGAGAAGAAACAGTCCCTGTTGGTTTTGCCTCCCTAACCTATGGGAGCGCCTGAGCCAATCCGACGCTCCCTTTGGAGTCCCCAGTGAAGACCGTCCTACTTCACACAGCCAGGACGCAAACCTGTGCTGTATGACTCACCCTGCGCACCATGCGGCTGAAACACTAGGTACAAATTTAAATATTATTGTTCTAAGTTTGTTTTCTGTTTTTACTTTTTCAATTCCAGTAGGCTTAGTTTGGAATATTACACACAAGTTGGATTTTCAGAAAATATTTTTTTACAGTGGAACACACATGCTACAATCTTAGATCTCTGCTCTGGGTATAATTTTGAGGCAGCCCAGATTCCCTTTCCAGTACCATTTATCACAGCTTAAACCTGTCTGGATTGCACTGGCTGTGACCTGGATACCCTACACGCTACATTACAATAAAGCAGTAATAACAGTCAAGTTATACAAAACCAATTTGCCGGCAATTTACGGTAGAAATACCCATTCACCGTTTTTTCCAGAGGAAATCATGTAATAAACCTTCTATGTGCACATGAAGAAACTAAGGCATTTAAGAAATGTTAAACAATACAGGTTATTTCTCTAGATTCACATTAGTAGATATGTATCACTCTGACAAGTGCACACTACACTGTTACATTTTTAAAGCTAAAAATTTGTGCCTTGGAAAAAATGGTGATCAAAATAATATTTATTGCTGACCCATACTCTTTCTTCATTATTCACTTGCTGAGTTTAACCTGGGTTCTAGAGTAGAATAGACTGCTTGAAAAATGAAGATGTGTTGTCAACTAAAAGACAAAATTGTTACCAAGCAAAACCTGATGCTGATTGGAAATAATAAAAAAAAGAAAAATCTCACCTGAGATTTTTAAATCTCTATTTCGCATAATACAGATTTTGGATCACAGTGCTAGAACTTGTTTACATTTTTTTTTCATCCTAACCTAGTTTTCTTTTCATTGTTAACATCCTGACAACTTATAGTTCTAGTGTACTGGGGTTTGAGATCTGTCCTCTAAATCACTGCAGGAAGAGCGATTAGAAAAACATAACAACAAGTGCTCTGTTTCGTACCACTTCATGGATTGTTATTGTGCTGTGTTACCTGTTTGGCAATATAGGCAATAATCCTTACACTATCAGTGCATTAGAGCAGCCATTTTAAAAAGACCTTTGAAACTTTAAAGTTCAAGATGTTAATAATGAAAAGAAAAATGACAGGTACGTTATTTAAGCAGTTCTAGCAACATGTGGGGACATGCAACGCTATATTTAGCTATTAGTTAGTTATTTACAAATGTTCCTAGTAGAAGTCACAATATTGTATTTACTGATTGTGGGGGGTAATTTAAAAAACGTATATATAGAAAGATAGTTACTAACAATAAAAAGGTCAGTAAATGTACAGTATTACCATCACTAAAGACAATACAAATCAAGTGGAATAGGGTTCGTAAAACAGCAGGTTTCAATCATTACAATAGACCCCAATGTGTTTGCAATTAGGAAATATCTGTGTTATTACTGATGTATCTGTAGCATTACATTAGAATATATGTGATTGAGCCTTTAGTGATTTACATTTTCTCCAATAAGTCTAAGAATTAAGAGGAAATGCATTACAGAGAAAGGGGGGTGACTAGATAAGCCAACATGGAGGATTTTTTTTTTAATGCATGCCAAGAAAAAAAGCACTCATCTGATAAAAATGTAGACAGGAAGGATACCAAAAACCAGGAGAGACAAAATTGGGAGATTTGATGAGGTGACTGCTGCCAAAGTTATCTTCTTTGTGAGGAGCTAGATGCCAGATTTGAACTCAAAAGCCATGTCTGATCAATAGTGAACAGTTTTTCCCACATGTTTTTAGTTACAAAGGCATTAAATCCCTAAACTATCTTTAGATCGGCTTACAGCTATTTTTTTTTGCAAGGTCAGAATGAAACAATAGTTGTTACTGTGAACCCAATATATAACTGTATTATTTTAGCATTTCTATTTTCAGATAATGCTTGATAACATGGTATGGTGGAGGAATTGAAATCAGTTCCAATCACAACTATCTAATAATGCTGTATACAGTGTAATGATATACAAAATATAAAATTTTTTTCATAAATATATACTGAATAAAATAAGTATTCATATATAAAATAGAGCATATAAAACAGTGTTTAAAATGTGGCTCCACCCGTTGCTATGTGCATCCTGTAGACCACAAATTATGAGGAATGCTTCTTCACTCTTCAAGTTTAGCATCATTAATAGGCTTCTGAAGCTTACATCTTTTAGGTACCTAATGTTCTATTGGATTTATTGAATTCAGTCAGGGTTCTGAACAAGTCCAATGAGTAGGAAGTATCTTTTCAAATTTGTTACTGTATGCACAGTATCATTCTGTAACTCTCATTCTTTTGGATGGCTGCTGTCTGTGCAGATTCATAGGCTGCTCTTACATAGTTCATGCTCACCCCCACCTGCAATGTACTGACCATTTATTTATTTGATTTGATTTTTAGCAAATATACATACAACAAGAATTTATTAAGCACTGATCCATAGCACAGTAGGTTTGTCAGCTGGTCACTAGATGACCAAAATGTAATGGTATTATATCACCGGAAGATGACAGCATTCGTTAACGCAAGGGCTCGAAATTGTTATGTAGCAATAAAAGACTATCACTCTTGGGAGTATAACTTCTTTGAAATTAAGTAGATGAAAAGGAAATTGAATTCTAAAACACATACATTTTGACTGAAGTGAGAGATCACAGTGAGAAGCTAATTTAAGGAAGATTAAATTAATTTCAGTGACATTTATTCTATTTAGTAGAAGCCAGGACAAGACATACAGTAGCTCTGGTGCCTTGAGATAAGGGATAGTAATGTAAGGTTGGGCAGACTAACAGTCTATGGAGGCTTAATCCTATTGGTACAACGTCTTAGGAAACTATCGTAAGAGATTTACAGTGTAGCTGACAACTATTATTTAATAAAATGGATTCAGAAATATTTTTATTTAGGATGATAATTTAATTGACTGCTGAATCAACCCTCTCCCTCATACATACATACATACACACACACACACACACACACACACACACACACACACACACACACACACACGCACGCACAGCACACACATACACACTATTAAAATATTACTAATCAACTGAGTGCATCTATTTAAGATACACATCATTCAATGTGACATTAATGTGTATATGTGTACTTGAGAGGAAAAATAAAATATGGTGATGATTAATTTCAAATGAACACAAACTATGTTATAAAGCACTAATACGTATGGTACACACACTCTGAACTCAGTCTGTCAATGTCTACTTCCTATATATATATATATTTTTTAAACTCAATTGAAAATAGTGTTAATCAGCGGCTATAGCAACTACTCTATGGTTTTATTCACGAGTTGTAAAACAAATGGATGCAGACTGACATCCAATAATTGCAATGGATCACCAGCAACACAGACATGGTACCTGTTCTCTGACAGCATTTTGAATAAACTTTATGAACACAACAGCACGATTACCAATAGCACATTAAAAACAAAAAGTAGACCAACAGTAAATACTGATATTTAACTGGCTGTACAAATATGCACTCAAATCTTATTTAAAAAGTTATCGATAACAAACACTTCACAAAACAGGGTACGAACAGCTGCATGTAAGTCGAATATTTTAATTAAATACGGTATTGTGTTATTTACGCTGCAACTGGAAGTAGCCTACAGGGTCCACCACTTGGATTAAACCAAAGAGCCTGAACAGACCACGGATGTTTTTTGAGAAAACCGCATTACTCATGGAATACTGAGGTAAATGCTTAGCAAAAACTAGTTCTGTATGTATTGTTAATGGAATTTGATATTCGTGCCAAAAATGTTTTTTTTTTCATACGGGAAGCACGCATAGTAAAAGGCTCACAAATATTTATGGTTTTACAGTATCACTAAGAGGGACAAGACAGGAATGCGAATTAATCTTAATTAAAAAATTAATGCATTAATTGCAGAAGTTAACTGCGATTAATTGACAGCCCTAATTATCTGCAAAAATTCCTCCCCCCCCCGAAATGAAATCCAGGCAATTCACCACCAGCACCTCTCTCCCCAGGACCAAATCCTTGCAACGTCACTGCTAGGTCCTTATTGGGGAATTGTGCCAACAAAGCGGGTCATAACACTTGAATGACATCAAAGTTGCGTGCACTCAGCATTGCTTAACCGTACCCACTCAGTCAGACACAGTTTGCTGCAGCTGATCAGATCCAAAGAGTACACTGAAAGTTACTACATGTGTCTAAATAAACAGAAACATCTTCATTTACCTGCATCTTACGGCTTTAAAAATATCACCCTGTGTTTCTAGCACCAGGGAATCAGCCATTTCAAGCAAATACTGCTATGTCCCTTTGTGGTGTTCTTTTACCTTCAACTTGAAAAAAGTCAATAGAGCAATTATGACCAGGAGTATTATGCAATCTGACAAATTAATCAATAAACCACTCAGCATTCTGCAATTACATTCTATCAGTGATAGAATGTAATTATTAAATACAGCACCGTCAGGAATCATTAACACTATACAGGCTCCTGTAATCTATTTTAAAATCATCCCACCATTCATTTATAGGGATCATTCCTGAGCCCATGATAATATTTTAGTAGGTTGTTTGCCATTCTATTTTCCAAAACAGTGTAATGATCAGTGTTTGATGAAAAAATATAAGGATAGTATCAAACCTTCAGATGAAAATACATACTGTATTAAATGTTTCATTTAATCAAAAACATATAGTACTTAGTATTAACTATCAGGTGGTGCATCTAACCGATTGAAATGTATTGCTCCAGGCGTAGCTGCTATATCAATAGAAACATAATGTTAAAAACCTAGTTGCCAGCACCTAATTTGTATCATTGCTGTGAATTGTGGTCAGTTCAACAGACATTTAGTCTTTTCAGTGAAAATGACCTTTTATTTCACAGAACGAAAATACTTCTGATGTGTCCCAATTCTTACATTAGTTAAATAATATAAAATAGGGTCTAGAGTCCCTACAAAATAATAATACTTTCTAACATACATCTGCCAGGTCAAGTCTAACAAACCACACTTAGGCAGCTGCTTCAAGACTGGCGTCAATTACTGTATACCGACTGCCCTTAACGGTTTCTCAAATACACAGCTTGACAGCCACAAAGTGACAGATATCAATACTAATCTGCCAAGCCTGCCTGTAACTATACCCTCAGACAAGCCAACCTGCACCTGCCTGACCGCAGGATGCACAGCTGGTTCCTACCCCACAGAAACCACTAACAACACTTATTAGTTGCTTCCTAGCTTGATAAGTGGTCTGTGCTATTTTCTGGTTCCCATTTCATTGTGGCTTCTATAGCCTGATACCTCAGTACCTGAGGGTCCTGCGTCTGGAACCAAACGACGATTCAACATGACACTGTGACAGAAAACAGGGAGAAGGGATGGAAATAAAAGAACAAGGGATCAAAACAACCATGGTTGGCTTACCGCATGTGGTGTGCCTATCAACACCATTAACAGTTAGCTGGGAGCCCGGTGTCACAATAGAGGAGTCAGATCACTCAGATGAGTGCTTTATTTGACTGGAAGATATCAATCTTCTCTCTTAATCCAAAAGGACATGCTAAAATACACTTCAGCTCCTGTTTTTGCTTAACTCTTCGACTTTAAATTCCCACTGATAGTCATCTGAGGGACAATTAGCTTGAAGAGTTCCCCCACTTGTGGAATAGATGCAGGTTAAAAACACTCTTCATAATGCCCTGTTCTCCATTTGCACAAAAGTTCATTTGAAGACGACTTGCAGGACTGATTTTCTATTTGTTCTGATAAATAATATCTTTTATCTGTATCACATGCTTTTTTATTTTAATTTTTTTAATTATTTTTTATAATGGCAGAAGTAGAAATACAAATAAAAGTAGAAATGAAATAAACTAAAGCATTCATCCCAGTTAAATATAAACATATGACCCTCCTGTTACAGTATATTACAGTAACAGTTATTGTATAATAAAAACATCTCAATATTACATGTACAGTAATTAATATCTAGCAGACCTAATTATTGGCTTGGATGTTTATTTTTTTTTTAAAATTTAAGCCTAGGCCTAAAATCCCTGTGAGAGAGCTTGCACTGTTATGACCTCATATGCCTGTATTAATTTCCTTTATTTGCCATAATAAGCAATAGTACATAGACATGACAGTATGTGAGTAACAGAGCAGAATACACAATGTCCCAGAACTAAAATGAATGACATTTTGTCGTTAAATTGAATTGCCATTCTAAAATAAGCAACATAATTTTTAAAGCCTGTATAGTTTTATACTTTATATATACTATACACTATTTACAGTATATACTTACACATATAAACATTAACTGTGTACGTAATATGCTGTCCAGAAATTACAAAATACGTCCATATGTTTTATTTCCCGAATATGTTATGGATTTTGTGGATGAGTGCTTCCAGGCTTCTTTCCAAATACACATAAACAATTTAGCATTTTATTTGGTCAACAATTCTAAGGGAACTCATTATAAATAATAGCATCATTATATAGTACAGTAACATTTTAAACAGCATTAAACAAAATGGTAGTGTTATCCCTATAAGCAAAGCTGTTATATCTATTCATTCTCAACAGCCTAATTTTGGAAATGTGGTGAAGGCTTACTTTTTTCCTAATGGATTGGTTTACTTTGTCTCGGCTTTTTACTAATTCAAATTAATAAGAAATGTCCCTTCTTCATCCATTTTGGGATGAATGAAATACTGATTAACAGTGAAATGTTCCTCATGAAACACAACCCTTCATCCCTTTCTTCATCTGACCATCCTCTGCTGTGTGCACATCTCTGACAGGTAGAATAATAACGGTCATACATCACTGCCCTGAAAGTCCAATCATCTAAATCTTCACTTGCCATAGCCTCTGAGACTCAATTACTTTATTGACATGCAATCTTCATAAAGGGAGAAATATTGTGCATGTAAGGTCACTTGGTTATGAAGACATATTATCATATTATCTGCATGAGGGTTGTAGGGCTAGGACCTGACAAAGCTAATTATAATTGTACATGATACAGAGCTCAGATCACATTATGTGCTTGGCTGCATGACTTAGTCCCAGTTGAGAAATGGAGGTAGTGCTATGAAATTTAAAATTGCATGTGGACTAGGTGCAATTCTAGAACATGGTACTGAAGAGGAAATCTAATAGGATGTTCAACAGCACATAAAATCCTACCCACTTTTCTCCTACTTAGTCTGCTGCCTCAAAAAATTATAAGTCGGACAAAATATATATATATTTTTTTAAAGATCACTAGATATTCCTCATTCTTTGCGCAGTGACTTGAACAGTGCCACTGCACAAATGTCACAGTTAGTTAAAGATTCTGTGAGGGCAGCCTGTGGCAGTTTTTCTCCTTTCCCAAGGTTATCTTTACATGGCTGAGTCCCAGCTTTGCAGATTTTTTAAGTTTACTATTCTTTTTGACCTTCCAAATAAATATTCATACAAAGGTATGTTCCTAAATCAAAATGTTTTAGTTTTTATGCCAAAGATGGCCTAAAAGTAGACATTTTATTTAACCAGATTTTTTTTTTTTCCAGTTATGATGATTTTCACGTTTAGACCATTAGGCTTCAAGAAAAACAAATTCAGGCACTGATGCCTAAAGTGGCCGTGGGCCATGCTGGTAGCACAATGATTTGGTCATCGTGCAAAGACATGCTTTGATACTAAACCCTATTTATTTCTGTGCAACATCATTATATGGATGAACATCTGTGTCTCTAATTTTTATTACATTGTTCCTAGTATATTACCATCTCAGGCAATGCCTGATGGGAAAGTCAATGGCTGAAGTATCATTTTTGTGAATTCCCAAAGGGTCAGCAGTTAGCTTAAGCTTAATGGTGTCAAGTTAATTGGTTGCCTCCTAGGGATAACAGTATTCCATGCAATATATCTATACATTTTCTTTTTTAAATCAGGTATGAATGGACAAGCGTTTTTTTTTTTTTAGGACTTTAAAGGCATTTTAAAATATATTACTAAGTAACTTTTCCCGTTTTCACTTTATAATTCTTGACTTTTTAATGTTCTGCACTGTTGAACGATTAATGACATTTCCTTTTATTAAATGTGCTAGTTTATTAAAGTCATCCTTCTTCCCTGTGGAACTGTTAATGTTTTCACACTCCGGAATATACGGATAGCCTGACACCAGACTAAAACTGTGTACATAACACATTCAATCAAAAGGTGTACACCAGGGGTGTCCAAGCCTGGTCCTGGAGGGCTGGTGTCCCTCCCGGTTTTTGTTCCAACTATGTCCTAAATTACTTAATTGGACCAATTATTGTTCTAATTAAGTAATTTAGGGCACAACAAAAACCAGCAGGGACACAGGCCTTCCAGGACCTGGATTGGACACCCCTTGGTGTACACCTTTGTGTGGCACCAAATGAGATGCTAATATGCTGTGTTTTGTAAGAAAATTATTTGGCCAAGAACAACATAAAAAAGGTAACCTATACATCGTATTGTCTTTATTGATGTGTAGTCTGCTTGCTAACATACAAATATAGCATGGATATTGCTGTAGCATTTACAAAGATTTATATTATTCTTTGGTATGGTTAATAGGTAATACAGTAACATACATGTAATGTAAAAGTTTTAGAAGCAAGCAGTAGGCTAGTTAATATAGGGCATTTTAAAATATGTATTTAAAAACAAAAATGCAATTATACTGTAACATGTATCCATAAAATAGAGTTCACTGGTGTAAACTCTGAAAATATGGTCCTAAATACCTAAAGGGTTTGTTTGAATCAATCAGAGTTATAATGAAATACTATGTGAAAATACAGGATAGCCATCATATTTTTCTGACAGCATTCTCATAAAAAATAAACAAATCTAACAATAATGACAAGGCCACCTTCTACAATTACTGTTTTGTGAAGCAGATTCGTTTACAGTGCAAATGTCAACCGTCAAATTAAATTACATTGAATGTGTTTCCACTGAATATGGGAAAATCATTTGCTGAGATTAAAGCTGCTTGGAATCAGCTGTTTAAAAGCGACCACTATAATTTATCCTCAATCATCTTGAAGCGACATGACATGTCAAAACTGATCAGCCAATCAAATTCTGACATTGAAATGAGTTGTCCAGTTATGTTAAAATGATGGGATAACCTGTTTCTTCTGTTTAAAACTCGTACAACATTTCATCACAACAGATCAAAAGAGTTGTCATTTATTTACATTACAGCAATTACACTACAGGGACTTTTGGGATCATTTTGAATGTTAGGTTATTATCATAACGCTGGTTCCCTGAAATAGGAATATTAACCATTACAAATGGGTGTTTTCCCTCCAAGACACCCGAACCTGAAAACTTTTATATCAGCTGAATGCATGGACTCAAATGGAGGTTTTGTCAGTGCACTGAGCACTACATTTAACCTCCAACGAGGAACTAAATCCTTCACCGGTGGCGTAAGCCTCCATATGCCTTTCAAAAATTGCCCGCCAGGAAATGAGCTCCTGGGGAGACTGAATCGATTTTAACATGGCATACCGAAATGGCTGCCAAATAGACCTTTAGAGTAAGGGGAGATTTCTCCTTATCAAAAAGGTCCTGTAATAATTGGAGTATGACTGCCATAGAGCATGTTGTGGGTTCAAAACAGGGGGCAGTGAGTCGACTCCAGAGAGGCAAAAAGGTCCACTTGTGCCCTCTCGAATCTCTCCCAAAAAGTCTCCACTCTGCGCCCCTGGGGACTCCCCTCAAGAAGAGGTCCGCAGCCAAGTTGATCACTCCCAGCAGGTGAACTGCCCGGAGCGAGAGGAGGTTCACATGTGCCCATAGCAGAAGCTTGTGGGCCACATGGTGGAGACTGGGTGACCGCAGACCACCCTGGTGGTTTAAGTAGGACACCACAGACGTGTTATATGTACGGATGAGCACGTGTCTCCCCCAAACCTGTTCCAAAAATTTCTGCAAGGACAGGTACACTGCCTGTAGTTCCAAAATATTGATGTGGTGTCCCTCCTACGGGGGTTTGCCACACACCCTGCATGCCTCGGCCCTCCCACTCTCCACCCCAGGCTGAGTTGGATGCATCTGTGGGGATGAACTCTCTCCTGGTGACGCTGCCCAGCGCTACGCCTAGGCGTAGATGGGCCAGCATTCTCCACCAAGAGAGTGCCTGAAGACAGCGATTGGACACTGTCAATAGGAGGTCGCGGTTCAAAACGGGCTGACAAACTGTGCGGCTGAACCAAACCTGCAGAGGGCACATATGCAGAAGACCTAGTAGGAAGGATATTGGATGCTGCTGTCATCAAGCCCAGAAGCCTCTGGAAGTGCTCTGGAAACTATTGGTAGTTGCCTGCCGAGCTGAAACAACTCTAGGCAGGCGGCTACTCCCTTCACTCGGTCATCTGACAGAGTGGCCAACATGAGCCCTGAGTCCAGATGCACAGAGTAATCATACAAAATGTCTAGCAGTAAATTATTGCTTACACGTAAAACAACTGCATTGAATTATACACTAACAACTGCAATAAACACTTGACACTACCTTTTTTCCTCCATTTTGCTTACTTTCAACATTGCTTTCTCAAATAAAACTCGTGAGACTCATTCAACTACATCAAATAGGAAACCAAAACAATAGTGTCAATGACATTTCCCTAAATCCAGTACAAACAGAATTATTCAGAGGAAGACAGTGCCATCATAGTCAGAGGTAATGGTACTTTGTGGAGGATACTTGATCTCAAAGCAGTTTAGAAATGGCAGGTTGGAGTTCAGAAGTTTAAACTGTCAAGGAAGTTAAGTCTTTCCTGTCATTTGAATCTAGGGTGCTCTCAAATGAAAGGTAAGAGTTTTCCAGCTTCCCTAATGCCATGCTTCTGGCTGCATTTATTTATATCACAATCTGCGAAGAAGTACAGCTTTTCATGCTTCAGATGCATTATGTTAAACTGAACATTTGCTTGTCCTCATTCATCATATTTTAATGGCATTCACCGTAGAGCTTTCCAAACATTCTTGAGAGTTCAGGATGCTCCTCTAATAAAGAAGGTAAAGAAATGTACTTTAAACACAACAGTACTTCCAGCTGTGCATCAAAAGACACAAAGGCATATGTGGCAAAGTGCCCCCCCTGTGTGTGTTATATGTTACGTGTTGTGTGTAAATGTTGGTGTATAGGCATTGGTACACGGGATATAAGCGGTCTGTGTTTCACGTGTGTGTAAATTGTATATTTGTATTTAGGCACGGGGATGGCACATCACATCACGTGCAAGTAAAAAGTAATATGTGAGCACGGGGAATTGCACTTTAATTAATTCACGTGCAGTTGTACCGAGATTCCAATTGAATGATTGACTAGCAATCGAATCTCGGTACAACTGCACGTGAATTAATTAAAGTGCAATTCCCCGTGCTCACATATTACTTTTTACTTGCACGTGATGTGATGTGCCATCCCCGTGCCTAAATACAAATATACAATTTACACACACGTGAAACACAGACCGCTTATATCCCGTGTACCAATGCCTATACACCAACATTTACACACAACACGTAACATATAACACACACAGGGGGGGCACTTTGCCACAGCACACTATTCCCATAAGATAAGAACTTTCATGCAAGATTCACAAAAAAATAGTGCTTTAGTTTCTAAACTTAGTTCCTATCAAGTCATTGGGACCCTTATAGGCTGCTGTATTACAGGGTTGGTATCTGTTCACAAACTTTGCTTACTTTAAGCTTCTTGGAACCACTAGTGTTCCTGTGCATCCTCTCTCTTTGCCAACCAACAGTAGTTGTTGCATGTCACAAATGAATGTCACAGGTCTCCTTATAAGCACTTTAAATCATTAATGAATAAGCCAACTGTAATCCCTAAATCTCATGCTTTGTAGTTAGCAAATCTCAACCAGCCAGGTGTTCCTGTGGATTGGCTTAGGGATAAGTTGACTTCATACTTTTGGGTTGCTGTCTTAAGACATGTTATATTTAAAATGGCAGATATTTATATCAGTATCAACTATGAATTAAAATAATATGCGAATATGCATGCTCCTTTCTTGAAATACAACTGCTAGAAAGTGTCCCCCATTGTCTGAAAAGGGCAAACATTAAATGATATCAGTACCTATTCAAACAGTGGTCTTAAAATGATTCAGTCACCAGAAGGGTTCTTAAAGTGCACTATTCTAACAACTCTAAATGAACCGAGGACTCATTGACATCATGAGGGCCTTCATTTGTTCAGATACTGGAATAAATGTAATGATTACGTTGCATTATCTTCTTCTTCTTCTTCTTCTTCTTCTTCTTCTTCTAAGTTGCATGGCAGAATAATTACATTTTTTAATAAATGATCAAGAATATATGCTACTTAACATTCTAATTACTGGTATAGGATTGACTGTTTTGAAGTTATTAAAGATTTTAAGATAGCGTTTTTACCCTTTTGTACAAATAGACCCAACTTATTCTCAATTATGTTCATTCATATATATATATATATATATATATATATATATATATATATATATATATATATATATATATATATATATATATCCCTTACAGCTGGCACACAATCTTGAGTTCTATTAGCACATTTCATTCCTGGCATAAAATCTGAGGAAAGCCTCAAGGTGCGAATAATCTGCAGTCTATTTAGCATCATGGTTATTCATCTTTATGAGCACTCGTTATTACTATTTTCCTCACATTATAGGTGCATTCTTGGCTGTGTATTGAACAATTTTATGAATTACATAACATCATTTTATTTCAAATTCATCCTAAACACCTCATCGATCTACAAACCTGTGCAACACCTCACATTCATTACTTTGGACATGTGACAGCTATCCACAGGATGCCATGTTTATTGTGGCAATATAATGGTCTTGCTCACAAATGGGATAAATTTGTGTCTATTTGTTACAACATGACTCTTGTACAAATAAGGTTTTTACAGTAAACAATTTTTTAAAAATATAGGTCCTCTTAAGTCATTAGTTGTTTTTTAAATCTGTTTTCACTAAATATAAAGTTTAAATGTTCCTGACACCAATCTAGACTGTTGTTGGCATATTTATTAATAGCCAAAAAAGATTTGTATGAACAACTAATAAACCAATCAAAACAAACAAATACAAAAAAAAATATTGTGAATAGGACTTTTATAGTGTATTGCTTCTTCCAAATGATGTGGTGTTTTAAAATTGATTGAAGTCTTTTTTTTATCAGAACCACTGTTATTGAGACCAATGAGGATATTAGTAAACCAAATGTTCTCAACCGAGTGTGATTACAATAGTTCCTACTTAACAAGCAAAAATGCAGTAAATACAATAAATACACTGCTCTACACAGTGCTAGCAATTTTACTGTGTCATATCAGCTTTCTTAAAATATTCTTTGGTGAACCTAATTAGATCCAAGTTACCCCAAACTGCCTTTTAAGAAGTCATACAATTTGACAACCTTTCATTCAGACTCTGGATGAATGTATCTTAATAACAGATGTACACATTTAAACTGTTTCAGAATTACTTCTTGATTAATGTGACAATGGTTAACAAAGAAATGCTTTTAAGATACTACTAATCTTAGTTCAGGCCGATCCAATGCATGTCTTTTGTTTTAAAATAATGTTTATCTGGGGACAGATTGCACTGGTATAATCATTATAACTTATAATGGAATGTCTAGTAAGACACGTAAATGTCTTCAATATGGTTTTACTTTTTGAATGGAATCTGATAAGGCCTCTAATATTCAGCCAAAGAAGGTAGAACTAGGTGTCATATAAGCACAAATGTAGCATGGCAAGCTAAGACGGGACAGCTAAGTACTTTGTAATATTGAAAGACTGAAAATCTGCAGGATGGACCATTACTATAAAAAATGAGAAACATGAAATCCCAGGATTGGCTGCTTGATGATCATTTTTGTTCCTGTCACATTTAGACATGGTCCAAATATTTTTTGCAAGTCAGTAAAAAGTCTCAGGGGGGTCTTCTAATGTTGGGGGTACATCACTAATCCATTTGCAGTTCTGAATTATTACAATATAAAATGTACATATTACCGTAGCAAAAATGTTTTTGCCTTGGCAGTGCTCTAAGAGGCCAAGTATCTGCAAGACATCTAGTTAGATCAGTCAAGCAGGGCTTGGATATTATTTGATACAGAAAATATAGTGGTTGTGAAAATATGCTGAATAACCTTTCCTCTGAATTTTTCTTTCATTACTGCATCTTATGCTTGTCTAATAGTAGAGCCAAGTCATTTGAAAATTTGAAACCTTTTTTTGTTTATTTTACTTTATTGATGCTCATTGAATGTGTTCTTAATCAGCTTTTTATTTAAGGACTTGACACTCTAAAAAAAATAAAATAAAAAAAAAAACCTGTCTGGCTTCACTCAAAATCACTTCAGCCTAAGGAGGACTGACAGCAGGGTGGAATGAAGCTTTGGTGTTAGCCTGTGCTATACTCTGTGTTATAGACTGCACATGGATGCCAATGGTGGTGTCAAAAGATGGCAGAGCCTCACAATGATCACAATGAGCACTCTGAGGTTTTGGAATTATGTCATGAAGAGGAAATACTAGCGCTTGCCACAATTAATTTGATTTAACTGTACTATACTTGACTGTATTAAACTACCTGTTGGCCTCCCTGTACACTATAATACACTATAGTGTTTAACCTGTAGTATTTTGTATTTAATTATATCCTGATGTAACTATCACTATTTAATCATATCCTGATGTAACTATCACTATTATCTGCTGTATTATTGAATTGTGTTTTGTCACACTTGTACTTTGCTTGAACAAAAGTTATTGTATTTCTTGCTCTTATTGTATTACTTGTATTGTAACACTTGAAATGTATTTGCTTACGATTTTAAGTCGCCCTGGACAAGGGCGTCTGCTAAGAAATAAATAATAATAATAATAATACTGTGAGAAATGTCATAGACTGCAGCAGTTTTACAAGGTGGCATATTGGGTTTGTTACTTACTGTCAAACGCATTCACAGGATTAAGAAAGCATGAGATGTGTTAATACAGCCCTGGAATAAGGACTTCATTTAATTAATTACTTGGTCATTACTAACATAGTACCCCTGAATTCTGGATTCCTCTGAATTCACAAGAACATTCTACACAGTCTAAAAAAGGCAGGGCAAAACAAAAAGAAAGACGACAACAAAAGTTCTGGAACCATCTGTAAACAAGTCAGCTTTCTTTAATAATGTTGATCATAAACACCATTGAAGTATGATGTAGACATTCTCTTTGAATTTTATAATTAATTTAGCCGGATTAAAATAACTGTTGTTTAAATGGTCTGTGGTCGCTGTTTTAAAGTTATTGCTTCTGAAGTGCAGACGTGTATTTTTTTTAGTTTTAGAGATAAATAGACTGAGAGCTTTTCTATGGTGATAGGCTGCTGCAGACATACTATCCACAAGTTTGCAAACTAAGTGACAATGTTCCAGATGCATATGTTAATGGAATAACAAAAATACCAGCAGGTGTAAATATCAGTGAATTCCACTGTGTTATACAAGTCAGTGCCTAACACCCACAGCTTTGTCATCTGGCCTCTCAGAGTTTGCAAGACAGGCAATTTTTCATGATTTTTCCATTTTTGGCAAAAATGTAACATTTTAATTAAATGCTCTGAATGGTTCCAGATGTTTGTTTATTTGTTCCAGTAAGCCTGTAAATAGTTTGCTGTTAGAAAATTTCAGATTGCTGCAAATCAACCGCAGAGCAATAAAAACATACTGCAAAAAAGTGAGAAGTCCCTGGGGTATATTCAGCAGAGCATTCTCTTTGAAGCCAGCTTTCCTCAGGGGGCTAGAAAAGCATTTCTGTGCAATTTAATATATATATACACACAGCTGGAATTTCTCCAAGAATAATAGAATTAAAACTTAAGGAAATGTGGCTTGTAAAAGAGGAACGTTTAACTTTAGGTTTGATTCATGATGAATATCCCACCTAATTTTATGAGCGATCAATTTGTGACAAAAAAACTGAATTTGGACAGTTTGGATTATGTAGAGGGAGGTTATAAAATCACTCAGACTCTGCTGTTGTGGAAAAGCCTACCCAAACTAGAATGGAAGGCTAACCTTTGTCAAGAGATGCTCTCTGAAAGGTGGCCACATTCAGTATTGTTGGCTACAGCACCGTCTATGAAACGTTTTTGTAGCCCAATAATTGTATTACCCATCATGTAATGCCTCCACCTGTCAAGTAGATGTCAGAGTATGCCTTCTACAGTAAGAGAAACCTGCAAAATGAAATGCAGATGTTGTTTGTCGATTTTCCTTTCCTTCAGGACATTTATATTATTATTCTGTTTGTAGGTACTTATTTAGGGTGAGTAGTATCACTACAGAATGATGTATTCATTTAAAATGTGCATTTACCTGAAATGAGATATGTTTAATCCATATCACCCTTTTGGCAAACCAAATCACCTATTTTTGTAGTTCACCAATATATCTACCATACAGTTTGCTATTTTCATTCTTACCTAAATAAAACGCACAAACTTCCCCTTTCCTGCCCATTTTGTTTTAAACTTACTTCAGTTCCTGCCTCCTTCAATTGGAAAGCCATGCGGCCTCTGACACCACTCCCTGATCATGAGTCCATGCCTTCACTTTAAAAATTCACAGGATGACAGCAGCTTACCCTGAAGCACAGTCCCTTTGAGTTTTATCAGCACACTATCTCTCTCCAGAGACTTCTTGATTCCTGCTTTTCTGCAAGCACCTCCCCCTCAAACCTAGTGTTGGTGACATCACACCTGAAGGTACTAAGAATGCATAGGCAGGCCAACCAAACCATGTACATCACTTTGGCAAAACCGAAGAACATAACCCGTCTATTTAGAACTGGAACTATCTTGCACTAATGCATTAGGCCTAGCTTTAACTGCCAAGATTCCTTGCATTCACATTCCTAAAATGTGATTTCATAGCTACATTCCAAGTTTGAAAATTACAGTTTCCATTAAAAAAGTACATTTTAAGGTTTGTGAATTTGGGAAGTCAATACAATTGGGAAGTGGGTGGAAACTACCGGAAAAAATAAATAAATAAATAAATAAATAAATAAATAAATAAAAATTCTGGCCTTGATTTTCACTAAGAAAGTGACCATACAGAGTTTTAATATTTATTTAACAATTGTTATTGTTTCGAAGTCCTAATGTGTCATTTTAATTATTGTTGAGCACCGTTGATTATTATGTATTATCAAATGATATGGGATGTCTGAGAAGGGGTAGTGATTAATGCACACAGCTGAAGTAGAGATCACCTGGACCAAACTGTAAATCTGCAAGTTATTTGGGGTTTTATTGTGATTGGGGGGGGGGGGGGGTTGTAGAGTGATGAGATCAATCAAATAAGAAAACAAATCTGAAGACAAAGTGCTTGTGTACAAAAAAAGAAAATATTGTAGATGCATCATATATATAATCTTATATCACTGCAGAATATAATTTATCTCAAGATGTGTTACTCATAACCACTTGAAAAATAATCTTTATTTTTATATCTGCAGCAAATATGTTTTATTGGTTCCCACATCAATTTATTAATACCAGCCCATCTATAAGAGATCTCAGGGTGGCACACATTAAACAGGTTCATGCAGATATACAGCAAAATCGATTGTGAAACATTAACTGCATCACACATCAAGGCAACTACGAACTAAAACTAATTATGATAAGTTGCTGTATAAATTACTCCACAACATCCTCAGCAATCAATTTAAAACCCAATGAGACCAAATCGGTGTCTGGAAAATGGGATGAATGCCTAACAACTGTGTCAATAATAATAACTTAGAGGATTGCCAATGATGCTCTGAGAAAGATAATTACCTTATCTGAAGCTGTATTTAAAGTTCAAACTGGTTCCAGTGCTTTGTTTCTCATTCAGCATTTTAATAGCTTGTATCACTTCTTGATGAATAATGGTACATCAAATTACATTAATCACCAACTGTTTACTGTTATACTGAAAGCTACTGATCATATTATCTGTTATTGTTGCCTTCAAACACCTACAAAGGCTTTGGTAAAACAGCTAAAAAGCTTTTTTTTAATATTATTATTAAAATAGATTTTCTTATGAAGACAAGGGTAAAATAGAGATTTTACTTATATTCAAGGGGTAGGCCGGAGTACAGGCATACATGAGTATCAGTAATGAGTATGAAAAATACACGAAATTTGGCTATTACTCATTAATCAGAGAAAAAAAATATATATGTAAAAAAAATGCATTTAAAAGCTCCAGTTTGGCAGAGACTGTGTTTCACAAGAAACAGCTCTAGTGTTCACTATAGCTGGATTGAATTTACTCCATGTGGTGTTTCAATAATTCAAAACTGTTTTTGGTTTTGTTTGCTATTTACCTTCAATTGTTTTGTTACTAACAGACTTACCTTTATGACATTTAGAATCCCTGGACCCACTAGGCAAAGGAGTGTACGGCATCCCTGGAGAGACAGACCTCAGATCCCTGGACTCCTGTGTGGTTACATAAAATAAAGATAACTTTATTAAAGAAAGATAACTAATTTACAATTTATTATTAAAGACTTTTGAAACTGAAGTATTATCCGTATGTGTTATATGAGCAAATCAGTTCCATTTTCTTTTAATGTCTTATTTTTCGGTATAACGTTTCAGAAAATGTAATTAACAAGGGTGGCCGATGCAGGCACCACTCCTCTCTAGTGTATGCAAGAAATACATCAGTAAGAGGTGCCACACAGAACATCCACTGGGGTCAGAGTGTTGCAAGGGGACAGGTTAATTTTAACACTCTGGTGTACCAACTGTTTAGACATGATTCTGACAGCTCTATTGAGGCCACAGAGTTAAACTTCTCTCACCAGGATGTGATGACTGAAATAGAAAATGATATAACATTAATCTAAATAAGATGAAGAATACATTAATTAAGATAATTATATTCATGACCCATACCAAGCTTTTCCTTAAGGTTTTGAGGCTTTGGCACCCCCATTACAAGTACCTTGCCATGTTATCAGAATGAAGAAGAGCGCTAGCAAAGGAAAGCATTTGTACACCGGTAATATTGCAAAACAAGAAACAAACTACCTGAGTAAGGCATTGATTTGTATTAGTTAGCTGTTTGGTTCTAGTCTTGTAAAATGAACAGGTGTTTTTCTCCTTTTGCCAAGTCAGTCTGAAGTAAATGCTCTGAAAATATTCACCGCTGATTCCTAGTCCTGCTTCCACTTTACTATAGAGGGATCAATAAAAGTATCAACAAAATATATATTATTTCCTATTTGAATGGCCCTTTCTGGTTAGTTTGTGTCTTGAGCCATGTAAATAGGACAGGAACTGGTGGAACGCCATTCCTTCTTTTATTACTATATTACTACCTAGTTTCATTAAGAAGAGGAAAGACAAGAAAAACAGTGTAGGCTCTGATTAGCTGGACCCCTGTTGTGTAAGAGGGGTCTGGGGAAGGTCTCATTCACTGCTGCTGAGCAATGAACTAGGTTAGAGGTGAAGAGAAGGTCAGTTAACTGCTGAGGTTGACACTTTAATAAGTTGCTATGTGTTGATAATCCAACAGGTGGCATGAAACTACTGCTTTCAAACTTCAGCTCTACTGTTTCAACACAAAGCCACTTCTAAAAGTTGGAACTGTCTCCATTTGGATATACTTGAGCAAGTTAAATTAATTAATTGTTAGATAAGAAATAAACATAGACTCTAAAGGGGTTTGGATCATTTATGTTCACAGACTAACAGATAGCTAAAGCTTCTCAACTGTTTTTTTAAGGCCAAAACATCCCGCCTCTATGTTCACAGCTCTTCAAAACAGTAATCAATCATGATACACTGATATATGATACCTTGCAAGAGAAAAAATACTTTGTGTGTGTACTTTGACCAAAAAAACAACTCTTAAATAGGTTTACACAACAGCTTATGCTTCCTAAATATGTGAACCTGTGAAATTGAAATAATTTAGTTTCAGTAATCAAGGAACAGGTCAAATAATGTTCCCAATGCATCTTACTAATTTATTCCATGCAGATGGTTGTATCCTTTCTGGAAAAGGTTTTTGCACTTGCTCAAAACACTTGCTTTTTGGTGAACACATTTCCAAAAGTGTTTGACACACAATAGTGGCAAAGTTGAAAAGGTTCATTGGGACTGATAAAAATAAAAAAATAAAAAATAATGAAATATACTCACTGCATTTGTACAGCATGGAATTATTTATTTAAAAAAAGGCTTGTGCCTTTATAAAACGGCAAGTCCTCAAGTACTGGTTCCATTTCGGCGATGACCTTTACAAGGACCATTCTTTAGTGAGAGAACCATAAAACACATATCTCGTGTGTGTGTGCCTGTTCAAATTTCTTGAGCCACATAGATATAATAAGGCTAACTAAGCACTTCTATGTACATTTCACTGCAGTTGTTAAAAGTGCAGTGAACAAAAGACCACAAAATGTGGTCTTTGCTGCCAGCTATGGTAGACTCAGAAAGGGAGGGCATTGCCATTTGAAAATATCAGTAGTTCCCTTGTTGCTTATTTCAATATCCTCTCGACATTTGGCTTTAATATCCTAAATACCATTTTTAAAGCCAGCTCCAGCCTGCCCTGACTAATTTCCTCTCAGCCTGACAGATCAGAGGCCTTCCCCACCAATGTTCCTTCTGGACCCACAAAGCCCCTCGTAATCCTGCTGCTTGTCTACAATTAATCTTTCCAGTTGCCACATTATTAACACTACCACCCACAGGCAAAGGATGCCTGAGCACCACTGGACACTGGCCCTCCCACTGGAGAGGTAGAAACGTCAATCACGCGGTGGTCAGAATGTTGCCTGCTGTCAACATCAGAGATTTCCATCCCCTTCTGCCTGCTGATCAAACATTTATTTCCTCAGAAGATTAATTCCACACCCCTCCCATTTCCTCCCATATCCTTTCTCTCATTTCAGCTTATTCAATGACCCATCCTCAAAATGAGAAAGGAGGTTGTTGATAAAAGGAATCCCCCCAGAAACAATGTTAAAGAAAAACTAAATTTAAATCCCAGCTGTTATCAGACTTTTTTTTTTTTTAGACCTGACCGACAAGGCACTGCTTTGATCACAGGCCTTAAGACTTTAATCAAAAGCCAAAGGCTGGTTTAGGCAGTCAGAATTGATTCATTTCCAAACTGGATGCTATGAAACTGCACAGAATGCATCACCCTTGTTTATAATTTATGCATTTATTTTCTATGTACTATTAGGCCAACATCAGAACAGACTTCTAATGTACTGTGTGGGTATTTTTTAGAAACACTCAGAGGCAGCTTTGCGTAACACTGAGCAGAATTAATTGGTAAACAATATATGTGTGTAAGTTTACTTTTATTAAAAAACAGAGACAGCAACAACAAGTTTTAATATAGGTTTTCAAAGACTGCTAAATCTGCAGAAAATTACCCTCAATATGTCAGTCCAAATAAAATGTGGCTCTAATGGTAAGTGAGAATAGATGTTTGAACATGCACTGTTTGCCCAAAATCTAGACATTCTTAAACAAAATGTAGATATTGCTATAACCCCCATTTCAAACACAATGACAGTGTAAAGAATGGAAATACCCATGGTAAGAAGAATGCTTACTGGGGCCAAAGATCTCAGTGAGCTGTATAGTCTCTATTGTTAGCCTGACAAAAGGTATCATTTAATTACCCTTCTATATTATTGTTCACTTGCATGCATAGCACTTTCAAATGAAGCACAAGATCTAAGTCTTAAAAGCTTAGATGTTCAGGAATATATGGCAACTGGGAGCTTTATTAGCAGCTTTTTGTGGGAAATCCATGGAATGTACAACCCTAAACAAGGCTTTTAAATCTGAGATCAATGGGATAGAATTGTTTAGATTATACTCCACCCTGATTATAAAGATTTTCAGCAACACCGCTATTTCTTATTCAAGGATTAATTTATTAGCCCCAACATTCGCAACTCCCTCAAATTATCAGCTTAAAGCTTTGTAAAACTTAAAATGTTTGCCTACAAAAACAGTTTGTGAATACTGCTATGATTCATTCTTATAGAAGAGATTATAGAAATGTCACATAATGTTAAAACTTTTTGATGTACCAAAACTATTCTACAACTTTTCTTTAAAAAAATAATACATTAACATAATTTAGATCTTTTATTTATCATAATTTAATCTAAGAAACTACAAAATGATATCGCAAAAGTCTACCGGAAGCCATAATAGTAGTACAGTATTTCATGTTAGATTTAAAAATGTCACATTTTCCAATTTTTGTCAGTTTTTCATTAAGTATATGGAAAACTACAAAGCGGAATGCAATTCAATATGTTAACATAACATTATTCAGCAGGTTTCATTTGAATTTATGAAGCAAAATTAGTTAATTCCATAGGATGATGCTAAACTTTTGACCATAGTTGTATATATATTCCACATAATCACCTATTCCTAGTGATTGCTTAGATGTTCTGAGAAAATGGTTAGTTCAGCTTAATACATACTTTCACCATCACCATGTGTCACTCTTTACTGCAGCCACCAGAATTGCTAAGGAAGGGGAGCACAGCACACTGCCTCTTCATTGCAAATTATAATTTTAAACATGACAACAACCTAGGACAAAGCTTGAGTGTAACATCATTGTTCCACAAAACTAACACTATAGTATGTAAATACATCTGCTTTGTTTGGGCCTTCCAAGAATGAAGTAATGGTGCCAATTAAACTGCTGCAGTTACCTGCACTGCCTACACTGAGCAGATGGGGGTGCTGCAGTTTAGTCTATTTAAGATGCTTGGATAAGTATCCGGTGAAGACAGCTCATCAAGTCGAGCGTTGTTTTAATTTGCCAGGCCCAGGGCATATGCTAGATGCTCAAATCATTATTGTCTTTATATACGCAAGTTATCACTACAGTTTATTATAATGCTGCAGAATTTACAAGCTGTAGAATAAAAACTCTATAATAATGGGTTTTACAGAGAATACCTCAGCAGTACTGTCTGAAAATTATTTCTCTGCTCAATGTCACTATGAAATACAGGTCTGTTCTAGGAGTGTATATCAGGCACTGGTCTTACACAATATGTTTTAACAATAAATGCCAAAGAATGAAAGATGCGCGTGATTACAACGTGATGCTAATTGTTTTGAGAGACTGTGAGTTTTAGCTGCCTTGCTGGAGCCATTTATACATGTGTGACCTGAAAACTCAACAGCATTTCGTAACACTGCTGAAACTGTGGTTTTACAAGGAGATTTCCTGCAATGTCAGGTGTTTGTCTGACAAGTGGCTCCACTCTCTGCCCCAGCTGATTCCTGTTTTCTTCATCTTGATCTCTCTGAGAATCATCAGGCACACAATTTAATTACAGCTGGAAAAAAGTGTAAACACGACTTCCTTTTATCTCCTTATACATCTGGACAAGTAGACAATGTGCTAAATCTGCCCTGACAGTTACATCAAAGGGTTCAGCCGGGGGCTTACAGCTACTTAAGGCACAGGAATGTTGTTGCTAAGCATCAGCCTACAACCTATCATGCCCTAAAGAAGGACTTTTCTCCCTTTAAGAGGGAGATGAGGAAAGTGAGAGAGTGGGAACTCGACAGTAAAGGGAATTTGGGGATTTTAGGAGATTTTGTTGCTTAAAGCATTGTTAGAAGAAACAAGCTTTCTGTTTTTGTTTTTTTTTCTCTTGACACCATTTGTACTTTTTTGTTTGCAAAAGACATGTATACACATTATCTTGATATGTCCCCCCCTTTGGGTGCAGACCAGTAATATTTTTATACATGGAAACCGTTCCTTTTTTTAATAATAATAATAATAAAAAAAAAACAAGCACAGACTTTTAAGATGTGGTGAAAAACAATAAGGAAATGTGTGCATATTTTAATAAACCAAGACATTTATGTACATAATTTAACAATTAAAAAAATAATAATTCTTAGTCTAGTTTATATCCAATATATTTTTATTGTTATGATATGGCACATAAAATATGGCTAAATGGCACCCATTTAAGGTGTTCTAAAGTATAGGTCCATCTGGAGTCCCAATATTTGTAATGTTTTCTAAAGTGATTATAATATTACTCTGATGATTTCTACTTCAACTAGTAGTTGGGATAAAAATATAGTGAAATATTAATTTTCAGACATACATTCATGTTTCATCAGTCACGTTTCATCAGTCATATTTCTGAATCATCCACTCGGCCATTTACAATGATGACTAACTGTTAATTATCAATCAGTTATGCTTATTAAACGCTCAGCAAAAACTATACAAAAATATTGACAGATATTACAGAAAATCCACTTTAATGTGAGACTATTACATCAAAGTGCTTCTTTAAATTGATAATGCCCTCACAATAGTAATGGCATCAAAATAAATTAGGCCCAAAGCTTTTTTTTTATTTTTTTATATTAAATCATTTAAGAAAACTATTAAATATAATTAAAAGAGATTCACTTTAAAGTTGGTTTATTTTATACAGTAACAGTTTTGTACAAACTTGTAGGAAAAAAGGAAATGTAGTTCTAAAATACAGCTTTTCATGACCATATTACTGCTGTCAGTCAATATAAGATACTTCCTTTGAACTGCAAACATATCCAACTGACCTCTTTTGGCAAATAAACACAGGAACGGACCTTCTGAAACACAAAATACTGGTTGTCATGATCACATTAACAAAAATATTTACTAAAAGTATGTTCCTAATTCTCAAACACCGTTTCTAAAAGGAATCTTTTTGTATTGTTATTGCAAATTGCTTTTGTTTGGGTCAGTGAAGAATCTTCAAACATTATTTGTACAGAATAAATAAACCATGCATAACTTTAAAGAGGCGCAGTCTGTTATAAACCATGCATAACTTTAAAGAGGCGCAGTCTGTTATAAACCATGCATAACTTTAAAGAGACGCAGTCTGTTATAAACCACGCATAACTTTAAAGAGACGCAGTCTGTTATAAACCATGCATAACTTTAAAGAGGTGCAGTCTGTTATAATCTATAATTATTTCTAAATAATTCGTAACACATCACCAGCATTCCTCAGAATGATGAATATGGCATCCCTAACAATTTCCTGTATCCTTTGTTTTTTTTGTAATGCATAATAGCAAAAATATAATAAAATAAATATACCTACTACTACGCCTACTACTATTAATAATAATCATAAAAATAATACATTTTTGACAACCAGTATGACATTCCCTGAAACTTCTGTCATTTAGACAGGAATGCATCATCTTTCATTATGTGTGTATTTATTTTGTTCAAATTCCTAAACAAGTCATTTAAGATTGTATAGTACTAGCACAATACATGCAATTTCAATTTTGAAGCTAGTGTTTTACTGATATTGGCATTGGATTAACAAAATGGTGCGCACATTATTTGTCAAGTCACTTTAAGCAGGCTACATTTTTAAAACACATTCCAACACAGATTCATTTCTAGACTCAAAACCAACAACACCACAGGCAGTCCTTTTGCATGTGCAGCAAACACAACAGCACAAAACATCCAGAGATTTCATAAAAATACATCATCAAAAACACAAAACATATTATAATATTTACTTCTCACTGGTACAGCCTGTTTGAATATTTTAAATAAAACATACTATTATTTTAAATAAAGTAATCTTTGCTGCTACTGCCAGAGAAATGCATGGCATCAGTAAAAAAAAAGTAGCAACTGTAATGTTATACTTATTCTACTGGTAATGTATTTTTAATTGTAATTGTGTGCATAACTATGAATTAATTCTGTTTTCATAGGTAATGGCTGTATAAATAACATTTGAAGTAATGGTGCCTTACTCTTCACAGTTAAAAAGAGATGTTAGCATGATGTTTAGTCAGCAGGAATAATGTTGAGCGTGTTTTTAATGATTTACCAGTTCTACTTGACTGAGCTTGCACTCAGTAAATGGATCATATGATCGCTGATCACAAGTTAAACTGCTTTTGTTTCATGAGTGAAGCAAAATTGGGGAGCTGTTGTTCAGTGCTATAGTTCGTGTGCAGCTCAATGTTAGACAAGCGCAGGTTACGTACAACAGGCAGTTAAAGGCTCAAACCAGCAAGCCCTAGACTTAAATCGGCTCATGAGGTTGAATTTTAAAGAGTCCACTGACCTTGTGGCTGAAAGCTGTTTAGTGTTGCATAGTACCCATTTATACCAGTATGTGTAAACACTAATTCCTTGCAAAAGTCAAAAGAAACATTTTAGCTAGCGGCTATTCTGTATTCCGGAATGAAAAACGTACAAACGAAAAAGATGTGTGTGGCTGGCTCACTTCATCTTTTTTTTTTTCCCCAGTCACTTTTGAAGCAGTCATCTGTAAACACATGAAATGTAAAACGTGTATATCTTTCTGAGTAATGAAGTTACTTGTATTAAGGGGACAAAACAACATATTAGTACATTAAGATAATATCATCTGCATAACTTATAATAATAAAACAATCTGTCTCTCAGCATTTTGAAAATGTTTTATATACGGTATATCTATCTACACTTCTCAGACCTGTATTTAACACCAAGCACAGTTAAGTAAAAAACACAGCTACCTAATACTACAGTATAATGAAATTAATCAGAAATCTTAAGAAATTCAAATCAACCAAAAAATAGTATTTAAAAAAAGAAACACGAAAGAATAGTACAGATCTTTTCATATTAACTGGAAGCATAAGCATTTCTCCTAGTTTTCAACTCATAATTAGAAATCTCTCTTATAGGAGGCTGTGTGGTCTAGTGGTTAAAGAAAAGGGCTTGTAACCAGGAGATCCCCGGTTCAAATCCCGGCTCAGCCACTGACTCATTGTGTGACCCTGAGCAAGCCACTTAACCTCCTTGTACTCCGTCTTTCGGGTGAGACGTAATTGTAAGTGACTCTGCAGCTGATGCATAGTTCACGCACCCTAGACTCTGCAAGTCGCCTTGGATAAAGGCGTCTGCTAAATAAACAAATAATAATAATCTATTTTGAGTAAAGTAGGTAAAGCGCATAAACAAAAACAAACTCCTTCTTCATAGAAGGAACAAGTCAAATGTACACTACAGAGAACTGCATTGCAACATAAGCATTGCTAAGCAGCCATCATGTTTCAGATTGTGTCAAAAACTCATTTTCTTTAAGAGTTCGCACATCACTTCAAGCACTTTTTGGGCCCTCTTAAAATGTCTCAAAGAATCTAATTGGGGGGAAAAAATCATTTCAGACAACCAGGTGTGACAGTCCTGCTCACTGAAACTTCAATAATGAAATACTCCACACACATGAAAACATTCCTGACATTAGACACAGCTCCTAATCAGTTGAGAAGGCATCATCACGTGTCACAGTTTAGGCTTGCTGCAGTAAAAACCTGTATAAAAAGGCAAACATTGTATGCAGGTTTAGAGCAGTGTTTTATTATTCAGTCAAAAAACAGGTTGTGCAGGAATATGTGGGACCAGGAAAATGTGATTCATATTTTCAAATGTTTTTGAATTATGTGATATTGAAACACTCATGCATTTTATAAGAGCCCACTGTATAATGCATTATTGGCATTTGGTATATGGCACATGTAGGTGGTATCTACTGTGGTTGCAGCAATACAAAATGTTTGAGTGACATGGTAAATTCGATCAATTGATTGCCTTCCTGTTTTCAATCAGGACCCCCTTGAAGATGAAACACATATCTCAAGGGTTCTAGTCTGGTTAAATAAATACATTTTACAAAAAATAATGCAGTTAAAAATAAAAAAAGACTTGTTTTTAAACAAATAGTCATTGTACTACTGTGAGTGTCATAATATATACCAGGATTTGTTCTTTACTGTGCAATTGCAGTCATTTAAAATATTTTCAGCTCTCACCACTACTGTAGTTAAATGCACAGGATTTGAAATTGTGTTCTAGGAATAAAATATATACTTATACAATGCACACAAATAGTAACAAAAACATGAGAACATAAGAACGTTTACAAACGAGAGGAGGCCATCCGGCCCATCTTGCTTGTTTGTTGTTAGTAGGCTGTTTTTATAAATATTGTATAACACTGCTTAAGCTTGGTAACCTGAGTTGACACAATAAAGGGTATATGTTAGGTTGGAACAGTCATTGAAATTCAGTCCAGAGTAGCACAGGTCTAATCAATTGATCTAAAAAGCAGAACAATTTAAATTGAGATGATCTTTCGTAATTAATTAAAATAAGTCTCTGTGTACCAAGGTTATGACACGGCATATCAGAGTTGCCCAAAGCAGTTCAAAAAGGATACAAAAAAAGGATACAAAAAGGATATTGCTGATCTAGAAAGAGTGCAAAGAAGAGTAACCAGAATTATCCCAGGTTTAAAAGGCATGTCGTCAGGCTCAAAGAATTTAATCTGTTCAGTCTTGAACAAAGAAGACTACGCGGTGATCTGATTCAAGCATTCAAAATTCTAAAAGGTATTGACAATATCGACCCAGGGGACTTTTTTGACCTGAAGAAAGAAAGGGGCATTAAGAACAGAAAAAAGGAGGCACTTTTTTACACAGAGAATTGTGAGGGTCTGGAACCAACTCCCCAGTAATGTTGTTGAAGCTGACACCCTGGGATCCTTCAAGAAGCTGCTTGATGAGATTATGGGATCAATAAACTACTAACAACCAAACGAGCAAGATGGGCTGAATGGCCTCCTCTCGTTTGTAAACTTTGTTATGTTCTTTCTTATTCTTATGTTCTAAAAGTGCTGAAAGTTATATCAAATGATCCAGGAAGATAGGAAACATCACAGCAAAGTCCAATACAGGCAGTGTTATAACTTTTATGCCCATCATACTTGCTCTTTAAAAGCCTTGGTTGTTACTTCTCAAGAATCCAGATCAGCTCCAAAGTAATACATGACCAGTTAAAGCAGAGGGCACAAATTTAACCACTGGCTCACCCAAACAGTTTAGGACTAAATGCTGAAAATTCTCATCACATGAGCTTCACGTACTTTACAGTCAGGATCTTATAAAAAACAAAAACAAAAAAAACATGAATCCAATTAATGCAAAACACTAAAAGTGCAATGTAGGACTTGCAATATAGTATACATATTTGTTCTGGTCATACACCAAAAAAGTGGATTCTTGTATAAGGCTCACCCCTTGTAAAAAGTACTCTCGTAAAACACACTCCCCTGGTATGCTAAAAGCAGAGGGGTAAAGCAAATAATTATGTAGGATCAATCATACTTTAAAGTTTATCTATACTGTACTATGAATGTAACAAATAAGCATAAACTGCACCCTTATAAAGTCAGATAATTCCAATATAAAGTCTTATAAAGTCTGGTTTTAGTTGTATTTTTTCTTAAACATAATTAACGGCTTGACTGTAACATCAGCTCCAACTGTAATTAAAATGGGTTAGTATTCATGTGTGATGATACACATGTAAAGTGCACTTAAGTTTACAGAGCGACCCCTGTATAATATTTGTAAAAGCGCGTGTGTAATATTCCTGCAACAGGGATGGATTTTAAATCCATTATATTTGGTAAATAGTGAATTCACTACAAACAGATTACACATTTTGAGATCTTAAATTCAAGATATGAATTAAAAATCTGTTTAGCCAGAGCACCTGCATCACACTTTCGAGTACCTGCCATTTTTTTATTAAGCTGGTTAGACTAGACAGTTAAAGCTTCGTAGGCCCAAACTATATGGCCTCCTTGAAAGAGAAGGACTTATGAAGGTGAGTGACTTGATGACAGCCAGGGAATAACAGAGACAAAACCTGGATAAAAATTAAATAAAAAGTAGCTGTCTTAAACTGTAATTGCACTCCTTTGCTGAGCACGCTTTCAGATATATAAACGTGATTTACTATCAGCTTGGAACTACAAATCAGGTCCTGAGAAACACTTGTGCTATGAAATTGTTTAATCTCATCAAGCTCTGCTTTCACAGCAGGCCATAAATCACAAAGTCTTTGTTATCATAAACCTCCATGAGCGCCTCTCAGGCAGGCAATGGATCGTGGGTATATATAATCCTGACTGCACAAACAGCAGGGTCGTCGCTGGCTGAAATACTTTCATATTAACCGCAGTGCAGCTGGTGGAACACAAGGCCATGATGGATATCTCATTTCCTACAGTCGGCATCTATTTCGAGCAAATTATTACCACATAAATTTCTTGTCAACAGAAACGGCCAATTAATTAAGTTAAAATTTTACTTGTGATCACATCTACAAACCAAATAGAACTGTGAGGCAATTTTCCAGTTAGTGAATAAACCGCAGGTCAGTTTAATGAATAATTTTTAACTTTGTCATAAACTCACAGACAGGCCAATATCTGCACAGGAGCCTAACTGCAGACCCACTGCTGACAGATTTACACAACGTGTATTTATGTGAAAAGGCAACAGCTGGGGTTGAAATAAACTTTATTAACGCATAAAAGCATTTCATAAGATTTGTCACCAAAATCATCATGTAACTTGTATTCTGTGCAGCTTTTCTGATGGGTCAGTCAAAATACCTTTAATAGCATCTTGTTGGTAAAAGTCATTAATCATGTGTCAAACTCTCATGTCAACAATGAACTGAAAGATTTATTGTTATTACGGCCTCTTTTAAGATAAATCAAGTCTTGTAATGATGCCTGGAAGAACCCAACTGTGACCCCACAGCGAACTAATGACATCACTGTTACCCAGAGATGCTCCCTGCTCCCGTTTATTTTTTCTTTGATGAACACAGTACAGAAGTGCTTCTTACCATGGATTTCATTTAGATAAAGCATTAGAATTACTTGTTTTTATAGATGTTTATAAAATATTCTTTCCTAACAGCTTTTAATGACTACATAAGATGTTTTCCTCACAGGTAATTCAAGATAACTGTATTAAGTGCAAATTGACTCTATTCACAAAGCTTTAACATGTGAAGGTCACACTTTATTTAATGGATCACTTTTTTAGTTTAATACATTTTGCTCATTTTGTGATAATAGTTTGTTATTTTGTGACATTTATAAACAAAGAAAAAAACATGATGAATAAAACCTGATCTAATTTGCTAAACGTACAGTAACATACTATATTATGGCTATGTAGGGATCTAAATGTACAACTGATCTTAACATTTACAAGATTGCACCACAAAATTGTTTGCTGGAAAACATCAAATATATATTATTTATTTTTTATTGCATCTGCTTGATTGAGAGAAGACATTTGGGAAAACAGGGTTACCTGCTGATTATTACAACATTTTAATTTTTTTGGTCTGTAAGTGTTGTTGAATTCTCATGCATTTTGAGCTAAAGATGCACTAAAAGCTAGAATTGTGACCAGTTTTACAGCTGCTGGGTTGATGTATGGAGGTATTTTGCCTCAGGCCACACTGTAGACCCCTGACTGAGGTGGAACTGAAAACAAGGACTTCATCGCTCCCTGTAATTAACCTCAACCACACAACATATTCAAAATTATAAAACAGCATGTGAATTTACTGAAATTGTGTGTCCACTGATAACATTTAGTAAATGGGAGTGAGCCTTCCAAATACCATCATGGCCTAAAATTCCGACTCAAATGTAAGAGCTTGTTAAACTGGTAATAGCTATTAAGACATTCTTCTTTTTTCCTGTTGAGTTTTACACACACACAGGGTCAAAAGTAATACAGATTTGCAGGACTGTAAAATACTCTGCCACTACACTGTTTTAAGCAGTAAGTGGCAGTTAAAATAAGGATAGTCAAGAGGAGATCCATTTTTTGGTTAAGGTGCCTTTAAATACTTCCAAGGTCACGTAATGCATACGCATGGTAGCACACCCAGGTACGTTGAAAACAACATTTTAAAGAATAATGTCCCTGTTAGTTTACAGTAAGTCCCCTAACTAAGCACCAACTGCACTGGGACTGCTTTACGTCAAGCTTTTGGAGTGGTTATTTAATTCTGGTGTGAAGTAGGGGGAAAAAAAGTATTTTGCGCAATTCAAACCTGTGTGGTTAAGAAACAGTACATTAATTTACTTGACCACTCATTCTTGCATAAATGCAACTGCTGTACGGAATGTAAACAATGGGTATTTAAAAAAAAAAAAAATCTTGCAATATAAAACAGCAAGGGAATATCTAAATGAGAAACACAAAATATATTATTTATAATAGTTACAGCCTGTCCCCTGATTAAGCCCAAAGAACTTTGTTTTACTTCACTTGCTCTTCAATCTGTCTCTCAGTGAGATAAATTAGCGTGCTGCTTGCCAGTTCTCTCCTCTGTGTGGTTTTTTGTTTAGCTCTGCCTGTGACAAGCCAAGAGATGATGCATCTGTTTCAATGTGTAAAATACATCTTTGGTTAAGTTAGCTTTTTCCTTGACAATATTATGTCAAACAATCCCATCACAACTGGGTCAAAACTCTTTGTTGTTAGCTAATAAATTAGACAGTATTTATTATCTGTGATCTTTTTTTCCCTTTTAATGGTGACATATTTGTGGTGAATTAAGACCAGCGTTATAAACTAGGCTGAGGGCCAGTATCGGCCCCTGCCTTCTTGTGAATGCTTTCTATCCCCACCGGCCCCCAGGCCTCGTGTTAAATCACGTTAACTGTCACAGAGCACTAAGCTGGTGTGCGTCATTGGGGAGGGCAGGAAGCACTGGGTATAATTCTGTCCATCAATGTAATAGATGATATCAGTAGCTTTGTAATCTTGTACTATAAGTTATAGAAACTGACACCTAGGAATTCAGTTTGAAAGTAACGTGTTCATCAAAATTTAAGTACAGCCAGACCCAGTCTGCAAAGAGTTATTTTGTTTACACAAAGGTTCTCAAAATGTTAAATTGACATAGATTCTTATTTATGTGACAACATTTTACAGCCATTACTATTTTATCAATAGAACTATAACACATGCTATAACATAGAGGAGAAGGATGCACCTAAGGTTAAATTAATATTTTACATTAAAACCGTACCTGCCAACTTTTAAAGGAGGGCATCTGTGAGCACTGGTTTGGTAAGAAAAAAAAAACACATTTTTGACACATGACTTCAATCAAATCAGGCATCTCTACACTACATCTGGGAGGCTACTGAAGTAAAAATGAGTCTGAGGCAGGAGATCAGGAATCAAAGTCATTTGGATAGGAATTCCAGAGAATATGTTTTATGCTGTGGCTAAACACTTTTTTGTCATGAATCACTGATACTAGTCTGTATCACCTGGATTTCCACCAAGAATTCATTAACTGCAATAGTCTACATGAGGAATGAGGTGAAAATGTTTAGTTTCTGTGTTGCCAGAACATATGACGAAATACAGAACTTTTTCCAGTGTTTCATGTAGTGTTTTGGCTGAGCACAGGCACAGCAGGTGCTCAGGTTAATGGTGTCTATATGCAGCTGCAGTAGCCAGTTCCAGAAGAATGTTGCAGATTGAAAAAAAAAATGGGATTAGGGGCCGTAAAAGAGAAATCCACAAAGACAATCTCCTCTCAGTGTGGCTGCTGAGATAACTACAAGATGCAAAGTATTCCTAATGAATGCGCACTTTGTTTTAGGCATAACCCAAACACAGTATATTACATGGTAACCCATTCCAGTTCTAGAACGCCAGGGCTTTTGCTTTTTTGTTATTGGTGGTTTTCTGACCCACTGGAGCTCATCTTGGTAATTATGCTGCTTCAGTTGCAACTGAATATAGTCCCTGCTGATAAAAAAATATTTTGAGACTGAAACATCAACAATAATAGAAAACATTAATATGTATGCAACATGTGTGCGTAGCTCACATATGTTTTTCCTGTTATTTGTTTGGATATTTGAATGTTTATTTTTTTTCCCATGAAAGCTTGTGAGACTAATAACTGTTGGACATTACTGGCAGTTACCTTTTCAACAAAACACCCAAACAATCTAAAAATAGATATACTGTGTATGCAATAATTTCCAAGCACACATTGGTGCGATTTTCTTGAAAATGTGATGGATTACCTACCTACCAATACATTATTTTGTTTGGTCTGCATCCTGTTTATGTTATAATGCATATTTATTTTTTTAAGTAAATAGTATTGTATTTCTGTTCCTCACTTTGTCCTGTATTAAGGCTGTTTCAGCAAAAACAATGTCTATTTTTAAAAGATGTTCTTTACGTTGTTAATTTACTAAGAAATATTGGTGCAAAATCCATTTGCTGTTAAAATCCAGCATGCTGTTAAAGAATGTATTCAAGGAAAAAATACTTGAATGAACCATCATCATAGAAAACAACATACAAAGGAATTCCCGTAAGTTTCTGACTTCCCATTCTTTGTTTAATCCAATGGGGGCAACAGGAGATTCACAAAAAGGCTGTTTGGTCCCGAATGGTATATAGTCTTATGTTTAACACAGAGGAAATGCAAAGTGTAGGAGCTTCAAAATAAGCAATGTCTCCCATCTGATTCTCTTTATTTATACATCAAGATACCACGCCGATATCTATTACAGCTATGCATCCTCCTAGACCAGGGCTTCTCAAACTCGGTCCGGGGGAACCACTGTGGTTGCTGGTTTTCATTCCAACCGAGCTCTCAATTACTTAACAAGACCCTTAATTGAACTGATAATTTGCTGAATTAGCCCTTTGTGGTCCGATGTCGGACCCTGTTCAACATCATCAAAAAGATGTAAAACACAGGTCTCTCATTGTTTTTTCTCCGGAAAAAGCAGAGAAAACCATTCAATGGCCGAGTTAGACCGATAGGAGCCGAGAGAGGCCGAAAAAAAAAATGGGGCGGATCTCAGCAATACACATAGCCCCAACACCACACAGATAACATGGCCATAAAAAAAACAAGACAGCTGCTTCCGCATCCAGCGCTCAAAGAACATCGTGGACATTTGCAGAGCTTTTTGAGATGTTATAGTAATAAAATAATGACCTGAATCGCATTATTGAGGAGTTTGGTGATAAAACAAGTGATCAGGAGATGATTTATCAGTATGCATGACTATGAAGAGGTATGTGAAAAATACAGCGAACAAGGGGTGGGGTGGGGCTGGAGATGCAGTACTGAGTGTCCTGTTGATACTCAGTGCCTTTTAAATCTGTTTTACTGTGAAAAAATACTTTTAAAGAGTGTGTCTAAAGTAAACTGCGTGTGTGAAAATAAATTGGACCTGATGCGCCTGAGACGCACTGAATAAATGGACAGCTAAGGGTTAGACCTTTCTATTTGTTTTCAGCTCTTGATCAGTTTCAATTTTAAGTTAGCTATAACATTTCATAAGTAACTTGAAATGCAACTGTTTAAGAGCTGGAAACAAGTAAAAATGTCTAATTAAGCAAATTATCAATTCAATTAAGGGTCTAGTTAAGTAATTGAGAGCTCGGTTGGAATGAAAACCAGCAGACACAGGGGGTCCCCAGGACCGAGTTTGAGAAGTCCTGTCTTAGACCTAAGAAAAAATAACTTTCTCAATTAAACCAAAGAAATCAATAGCATATCTTTTGTGATGTTTCAAAGAAAAAGCATAAGTCAAGACCAAAGGCAAATAACACAATCATTACACTTCCTTCATCTCAAACATAAAATGCCTTTAGAGCAACACCACTTCTTCTTTAGTTTTCATGTGAAGTTTTTTTTTTTTATCTAGGCACTTTAATTTGCATGACTTTTCTGGAAGGCAGCTCCCCTGATATGTTAATTGCAGGGTACTTAAGTACTAAAAGATTAACATAAAACCCTTTGCAAACAAGCTAATAGTTTATGATAATTCTTACACAGCCTTTGTCTGTCTATCACTGCATTGCCGCTAGCTGTAATTTTATCAAGGGGCTGTAAAATATAATTTAAACAAGTTAATTTACACATGATTAATACTAGAATCACATTATTCAATTGAGACACTCCTGCCTATTAACAATCCAGGAACTCAAATAGAATTCAACTATTTTCTTTTATGAACCTATTCAATAAATTGTGCTGGAGCTGGATCTCTCAGCTTTGAAGGATATGGTAATACATCGTCTCCAACTACCAATGTAATCATTGTGGCTTTTAGTTTCCCCTTGTATATTTCCTGTAGCTTGTCCAGGTTAGTCTGATCAAATGTATTGTTGCCAAAACAATATCTTGAGATATTTTTAAACTGTTGACTCCAGCAATTATTGTATTTTTTTTTTTTTTAAAGGAGAAATTCAGTGCTAACGTTACAAAATGAGAAAGTTATTTGGTTCTTGTTTAGTAAAATTAACAGATGTGTTACTCTTTCTAGTCTTGGTTAGCAAACTCAATCCTTAAATACAGTAAATAACAAGTTCACCTTGCTTACTATCTCTAATGCAAGGGAAAAAAAAGGTTGACTATGATAAACCCTAACCTGATAGATATTACCTGGTGTATTAATGGGGATGCCTGGTAGGCATAGACCATGAGATTTGGATGGATTAAGCTTCCTTAGAGAAACCGTCTATGCTGAGAATACCTCAGGAGAGGCAATGATTTAACCTTCAATCCCAACAGCATCCATGTCCTGAGACCCTGATCCATAGGTGGGGCCTAGAATTCCTGTTCCTCGGGCAGGGTTTTAAATAGTCAAAGATCAGAGATCAACACATTCCAGATGTTTATGAAGACCATGCAGCAGTCTCTTACGTATTGCATTGTTGGGAAGAACTTACCCCTGTTTTACATGTAATCTTCATTGTCATGTTATAATTGGTAATACATTGGTAGGCTTAAAGAATCTATTGATGTCATGGAATAGTGGGCTTCATTAAGAAAGGCTTCTATTTGAAATGGCTACCTAGCCAATTCAAACAGGCCAAGGCAATCATTTTAAGCCGAAGCTACCAAAGTGGTACAATATTTTCCTGGAAATAGGAGTTCCCTGAGGTATGGAGCTGTGGCAGTTGTTCTCAATTCATACTGCATGAGTCAATAATAGGTTGAAATGAGAGGTTTAACCTGGATTTGAACCTGCTTAGCTCAGATTTAAGACATTAGCTGCTTTGTCTCCACATTGCTTTGGTCTACCAATCACTTTTTAATAATTCAAGTAAAACATACATCTAAATCCTCGTGCTAGAAAGCTGTCATTTACACAAACCAGGTACAATATGTAAAATACCTTTTAAAACTGCCTGTGGAGCTTGAGAGTTCATCAGCAGGAAACCTGAATAACAAGATTCTGTGTCTGTGCAAATTCATCACCTCTGACAGCTCTGTTGGTAGGCATTCAGGGCAGAAGAGGTCAAAAGAATCTTATGCATAAACATTTCTAGGAAAGAATGAACACATTTTCACCAAATCTTAAAGGTGATAAATGCACACAAAGCAATGGGAGATTCAATAACAAAGAGAGCATATATGGGACTTTTTTTTTTTTTTACTTGTCTGCTTCACACACGACAGCACTGGAATATGGAAAGCAGTTTCAAAATTGTTAAAATATTTCATGCAATCCCTCCTAGTCACAAAGAGTTTTGTTGTTTACCTTTTAAGTTAATTGTGCTGATCACAGACAGTGAGGCACCAGAGCACAAGATACCAACCCACATAGACAGCCTTCCAGAAACACTGTGCAACTCCTCAAATGACCTTATAGGATAACAAGGCATTTACACAGACACTTCATTAAAGTAACTCAAATTACAGCATGAACCTGAAAGAAGATACTGTTCAGACATACTCATCAGTGAATTCATGCAGAGCTAATGCTTTCTATCAGAACACCTTTCTTATACTGGAGATGTTAAAACATTCAATTTAATGATGTCATCTTAGACACTGTGTCACCCATTTATTTTCTACCAGGTTGGACAGCATTAATATTTGTTTAGATATCTGAAGAAAAAAATAAATAAATACAGGAAATCCGCAGTGTCTGTATGCTGAAGCTAAATCTAGTCCTATTCCCCAAAAGTCTTTAAAAAATGCCATTGATCGTAAGTTTTCCTAATGCATCTGTTATTTGAAGCTCCATTAATAAGCACATTGTATTGTTCCTGAATTGATCTTTCATTGGTCTACAGAAGGTCTGACTATAGTAGCCAATCATCTGTTGCCGTAGTCTTGTGAATTATTCAAACGACCAAAGTAAAAAGTGCTCAAAAGCCTATTCATCTGCCTGTCAAACCTGGAGCGTAGCAAAATGATTGGTCTGCAGCAAAATGTTCCAAAACAATTTACTTCAAATTTAGAAGAGAGTTATTATGTTCTTTTCATAGGAAGACAGCCAGAACCAATGTGCATAATAATGTTACAGAATGGTGTGACATTAAAACTACAAGACCATGACATTTGCATGATAAATGCATCAGCACACATTTACTGAATTCTGTCCTATTGTGTGAGCTGAGAAGAGCACATGACCTGTTACTGAAATTAAAAATATATATATACAATAATAATTCAAACATATATATTTTTTAAAAACATATGTTTTTAAAAGAGAGCTAAGCAATGTCTTAATTTGTATACAAACTAGCAATATTACCACTTGTCCCCAATTTCTTTTGTTCAAGATCTTTCGATTCAATGTTTTTTGTTTTATACTTTCAAGTGATCTACCACAAAATTTAAAAAAAACTAAGCATCTACAGTATATTTTTTGAACAGACATCAATAAGGTACAGGACTGGTGAATGTGATGGAATGGAAAATATTGCCCAGTGTCAATCTGTCTGTAGATATATGGCCATAGCTTTGATTCACTAGTAACATATAGCGCTGTATCAATCCAAGGTCTGAGAAAATACAATGTATAGTCGTATTTCTAAAGCTGTACATTACAATAGAATAGCTGTATATTATGCATACTGGTGATTTACAGAGCTATGGAAACATGCTATGTAGTTAGCACGCCCTTTTTATTTTGTGTTATTTGTTGTGGAAAGTCAGTACCCGGTTTTGGTAAAATCCAAAAAGCTCAATATTTGTCAGAGTATGTGTGCCCAGTGGTGTAAGGAGCATAAAAAAGTGACTGTTGAGTGATCAAATTATTCCTTGTTAACCCTATTTCCATCAAGGAAGGATTACAATCAGCATACATGCCAACAGTCACTATATGGTCGGGACAGTCCCGATTTCCTAGCAAATTTCCCTCGTCCCGATGCATAGGAAGAAAGTCACGATATTTACACATAGAAAAATATTCATTTATTCTGCACAGTAGAGTTAGTGAAAACCACATGCTGTGCTCTTTGTGCGGCCGACACATCTGCTGATCAATAACTTACTGGTATACAAAGGTAAGAATGCTTCATTGTGTCTATGTTTACTCTCATGCCTGTCATGTGGTGTTGAGTTGAGGGGATACATCTATTATTATATGAGAGTGTTTTTTTGCGTATGACCCCTCCCATGTGTATGATGCGTATAACAACCCCCCCCCCCCCCACGCCCCCCGTATATTCGACTTTATTAATCGTTGCTTCTGAAGATACATTTAGTTTTTTGTGACAGAGAAAAAAGACAGCTACAGTATCCTGTTCAGAAAACACATATTTTACTGATTATGTGTAATAATTTCAGAACTAAGCCAGTTTGGTCATTTTAAACCAAGAAGACTTGAACCGCCATCATGCTTTATGACTAGCATATATTATGAACATTCAACAGCATAGCTTTCTGTGTATACCTGTGTTTATGAATTATCTTGGGGACTGAACAACCATCATCGAGAAAAGGAATTAATCAAAGCACCGAAATTCGATGGGCGGTGCCACATCCATATGTCCACAACTTCAACTGTGGCCTGTAGAGGGCACTATTTTTCATTACGCAAAGGTTCAAGACATATGCTTATCAATGTGTTTTCCGTTTGCTTCAATTACAGCATCCATTCTAGTGGGGATGTTGTAAACAACATGTGAGCTTTGTACTTGTTGGCATAATAAAGCCACATGTGTTGTTCCAAGACACAGTTAACCTGTGAAGTGTACTTGCACTCTTTTTATTCCACACTACTTAAACTACTATGGGTTGTCATCTGTTTTGGGCATATTTGGTTAAGCGAGCAATTTCAGTAATTGCTTTTCTATGAGTTGGTTTGAAGGTTCAAGGAAACTGTTTTTGTCACAATTTGGAATAATGGATGTATTGCTAATGTGCATCCAGCATTCCACGATCCATGTCTTAAAGACAACTTATCATGAAAAAGTAGGCAACTAACTCCAAAACAAACAAATACACAATGACTTTGAATAATGGAGGTTCTTGAAACACCGTCAATTAGAGAAAAGGATGCATGTCCAGTTTATCTTTGAGGCATATATGTATAAACAAGTGAATAAATCGTGGTGAAGTTTAGAACATTGCTCTACTTACACTTGTGACCAGCATTTGTATAGTTTCTAGTAGAGTTAAAAGCATCTGTAGCTCCTCATGAAACACAGTCTTATCTTTAACTAAACATTTACACAATCCAGACCTCACATTGACACTAAGCATTCCACTTAACATTTTATATAAAAGATACAACTGCAATACATGTTAATGGATAACCCATTGTTTACAGTTACGTTTTTAAAAGTCTTTGATATGCTTTCAAGCAACTCAGGATAACAATTCGATATAACTTTAACAGAGAACATCTGTTTTTAATTTCTATTCAATGGATAGCTACTTCCAATCTGAGCAGAGGTCAGTTTCAGTTCATTCAAATATTTTGTTTGTATTTCTGTGTACAATAATCTCTTGGCACCAATGAATAACTAGTTAATGCTAAGATATTTTACCTAACAGTTCATGAGTTTTTTTTTTCAAATTACACCTTTGCTGGTATACCGGGCTATTACTTGGCTCATAGTTGTAAAGGACAATACTGCAATGGGGATAGAGTATATATCTAACACATGTGCAAATTACTACTATGGTGTCTCTGACTCCTAATATTCCTGAAAGTGTGCATGCATAATTCTGGTTGTCAGAACCAGTCTGTCTGAATTGTTTGTGTATAAACATGCACACATCCCTATCAGACTAATGTTAACAGTTAGATTACATACTCTTTATAATGCTATAGACAGACAATGTTTGTACTACTTAGTTTGTATTTGTTTTCACAAAGTCTGGATATATAGGATCATCTTGATACTCAAATTTGCTGTAGAAATTAAGGATATTTTTGGTTGTTCTGGTCATTTGCAAAGAGTCCCAACCAGGCACCAAGGAAAGACAGCCAGGCAGGCACGTGATCTAACTGTAGGTGTGAAGAGTGCAGAAGTAATGAGGTGAACAAAGATCTCAGTGTGGCAGACACTGTATACCTGATTTCTACATCAATGTAATGAGAGTGGGCTGACTGACTGTAGGCTCCTTTGAATCTGACAGTGCTCTTTCCCATTCAGCAATGGACTGGACAGCCGGAAGTGAAGGACTCAACTCTTATTCCATTTTGAAATGCAAAGTTACAATGTCTGGATGTAAACAGCTACCCTTTAGTACATTTGCATGTAAGGTGATTCTACTATTTTTTTAAACAGATTTCTTAATTGTGTAAAATAGAAATAAATCAATTGAACTTTGTTTGACGTGTTTATCACATTGGTCTACTCTGTTACAGCAAGTGCATCATACATGTGTTATTAGAACTTCTACAATATAATATTAGCACTGCATAAACCTATACCATGCGAGTAAAGCCCCCTCCCCTCGGCAGCTCTGGTATAGAGAGGTCAGAAAATACCTACCAATAGGCAGGCATATACCATACTTAATGTTTTGATGGTTGTCTTCGAATTGAAAGGGAACTAAAAGGTTTCAGAAAACAAAGAATATACAGTAGAGAGACATTACATCACTGTATGATAAAGTCACACTACCTTAACTGTGTTGAGTGATGATCACAAGGGGTACAGTTCAAAGGAGAAAAGATGAGATAAAAAAAAAAAATTAAAGTTTTATCTTTAACACTTTACCAGAGTCCTCAATCTAGCATACGTTACAGATGTGTCAGAGTAATTAATTTCAATCTCTAAATTCTTTTGAAAAGGAAAATTGAGCCAGTTTGGGGCAGCCTGGCCTGTAAATCTCCTTTTTTATCTCTTCATAAAAACGAAAGAGCAGTGCCGGTCTGGATTTTGCAGAACAATTACGCTTTCTAAAAACCTCGCACAATCGGCTTTTAGAGAGCCCTAATCATTACCAATTAACCACATTTTCTGACATCCTGTAATAGCTGCACCAATCCTCTTGAACACCCAAGCCCTTATATTAAGGCTTGCATTTTCTAAAAGGCCTGCTAATGTTTGTTGACAATTCTAAATTGGTGTGTGTGTGTGTGTGGGGGGGGGGGGGGGGGGGGGGTTACTTGTTGTTATGGCACAAAATACCCTCTTTTCCACAGAACGCTTGACAAGGAGGTTATTTTGTCCAATTCAGTGCACTTTTATATCACGAGCGGTAAATGGTTTTTTTGTTTGCTTCATGTCAATGGTTTCAGAGTGCTCCTTTCAACAGATCTGTCAATCAAGTGGGGACTGTTTTTTTTTTTACTTATAATCCAGAGGCACACAAAGTATAGAAAACATAGTATTTGTAACACACTCTTAAACCTTCGTTTATAAAACCAAGACAGGGTCAGAAAAAGCAATATATAGAATGACTTGATGTTTGCAGATTTATACTGAGGCCTTTAAGTCCACTGTAGGTAACCCTTTTAAAGATCAGATTTAAGCTTTGTTCTACATGGCCTGTCATCTTGTGGCTACAGTTACATAAACAGCATAAAATATCCTCTTACTCTTCAATAAGAAAACAAAATATTTATATGTTACTATGTATTTAAAGAGGTTTGATTTTTTAAAGAATATATTTTCAGACCTCTAATTCCCTTGTAAAAATCAATTCTATATTTGGGATACCAGTAAATCAGACATTACTGGCTTTACTACAGACTATATATTAAAATATTCATACTTGTGCGGTACATGTTTTATAACTTGAGAAATACGTTGGGGTTTTACATTATGTTGACTGTTGCCATGTGTACCACATTAAATATCTACAGCATTACATAATGTACTTAACTATACATATAAACAGGCTGCAATAGTATCTATCATTTAACAATAAAGAGACCAACTTTCAAAGACTTTGCTGTGCTCCATTTCTTGTATGCCAATGTGCTCCTTACTTGCTCTCATGCAAAATGTTTAATTGATCCCTGTCTGGCTTTGCTGTGGAGCACACCATCAGGTATTCATTCCTATGGTAATGACACACACACCCTTTTAAATTGTCATTACCTCTGCCAAGCAGGAACAAACAGCAATATTAATGAAAATAGGTTGAAAACAAAAGGAAAGGAAAAAACCTCCAAGTAATTCAGCTTTTAAAAAAGATCAACCTCTCTAATTATGTGCGTGTCCCAGTTTGTGGTTTAAGGGCTTTAATAACCAGTATGTTAAGGGGACATGTACGGGACCATACAAGGGGTTTAGAGCCAAATCCAATCTGTTTTTATTAGTGCAGAATTCCTCTAACTGCAAAAACATAGATTAATGTTTGGACAATAAGTGCCTGCATAATCATTTATATTATGATGATGATGATGATGATGATGATGATGATGGTACTTATATATGTTTGTGATAGGATGTATGCTTAGGGCTGGTTCCTGCACTTTTAAAACAAGCAGTACTTAAACTGTTACTTAGGAAGCCTACTTTCAGCGGAGCAATTACAGGCCCATTTCTAATTTGCCTTTTCTGGCCAAAGTTTTAGAACATGTGGCTGTTTCTCAATTACAACAACATCTAGCGCGATATAACCTCTTTGAGCCCTTTCAGTCTGGTTTCTGTAAACAGCATAGTACAGAAACAGCTCTTGTCAGAGTTGTAAATGATCTACTGATGGCTGCTGATTCTGGATGTTATTCCATTCTAGTTTTACTTGATCTTAGTGCAGCATTTGACACGGTTGACCACAATATTTTACTTAGAAGGTTAGAGGAGACTGTTGGAATTTCAGGCATTGCTATCGATTGGTTTAGATCATATCTGTCCAATAGATGTCACTCAGCTTCTCCTGGTGCTTTCACATCTGATTCTGAATGAATTATTTCTGGCGTCCCACAGGGCTCTGTGTTGGGCCCTCTACTATTTAATATTCATGCTGCCATTAGGTCAGGTTTTCAAACGTTTTGTTGTAAATTTTCATTTTTATGCTGATGACACCCAGGTTTATTTTTCTTTTAAAACACATTTTGACACAGCAGTGTCGGACTGTATTGCTGATATAAAAAGATGGATGCATGATAATTTCCTTCAGTTAAATTCTGACAAATCTGAAATTTTGCTACTGGGATTTGTGAATCATTTGAGCAGAGTTACTTTCAATGTCATTAGATGGTTCAGATATTCAATTCAGTTCTAGTATTAGGAACCTGGGTGTTATTATGGATTCCTCCTTAACCTCTGAACCTCACGTACGCAGTGTTGTTAGGACAGCCTTTTTTCAACTCTGCAATATTGTCTGTTTACGTCCTTTTCTATCATCAGTAGGTGCAGAAAGGTTAGTTCATGCACTCATCAGCTCGAGATTGGATTACTGCAACGCTTTGTTCTGTGGCCTTCCTAATGATACTCTTAGAAGGCTCCAATATGTCCAGAATGCTGCTGCTCGTATCCTAACAAGATCAAAATCTCGTGATCATATTTCACCTGTACCATGTCAACTCCATTGGTTGCCTGTTTAAAATTGCAATGCTAACCTATAAAGCTCTACATGGCACTGCTCCTTCATACATTGCTGACCTGCTTACTCCCTATGTCCCTGCTCGCAACCTGCGTTCCTCTGAGTGAAAATGTAAACATAAAATCAGCTAGTCACTACTTTTGTTAACTGGAATGTAAATTAGTGAAAAAAGATGGTCGTGGTCATACTGTATGAAGTTGTGTATATATATATATATATATATATATATATATATATATATATATATATATATATATATATATATAGTACATTGTAAACATTATACAAATATGCATATGTAGTTTAAAATAATTTAGCAAATCATCTTGGCATTCCAAGATGTTGTCTTCTGGCTGCAGTACTGAAATGACCAGATATGTCGTACAAGATCTATAATAATAATAATAATAATAATAATAATAATAATAATAACAATAACAACTCAATTATTTTATGTAGTATTTTGTATAAAACATTTCCCCTCCCTCTATCATGCTGTAATAGCTAATTTCGGAAATGGGCAAAATGCATCCAATTTAATAGTGCAGTTTGTGAATTGTCAATTAAAAAAACAAACAAAAAAAACATTGTAGACAGTTCAAACTGATTTGAGGATAATTTTCATGGGCCTATTTTCGGAGAACCAACACGATCAGAGCAGTACTAGATCCACTTCATTTAAATCCTGCTTGCTTAGTTGGCATGCCCCAAGAAAATGTTTGTTTTTACAGACACCAAGTCCAATAACATTCTGCTCTGTGTCCTTAATAGTTATATTAATTGTGCTATAGATACAAAAAGGGGCCAAGTCAGGAAAGTAACATACCAGTGGGCTGGTGTTCAAATGGCGAATCCTTCGAATGATCAAACAGAATGAGTGGCCTACATAATAGGATGTTCAAATCTCACTATAGGGATTCCATTTGTGCTTCAATCTACAGTCTAAAATACTACAGTGGTGAAGCTTGGTCATGCTGTTGATGCAGAAAAGCTATGCAGTCTCTGGGAGCATAAAGACACACACATACAACTATCTAGGGGGTTTACAAAGTCAACTGAGACACAGCTCAAAACCTGACCAGGAATGATTCAGGCATTAGTAAGTCATCTATACCCATTTTAATGAGCTATTATCTGGCCCTAACAACAGCAACATATCTTCTGGCAAGGAAATAAATTAAACTTATTTCCGGTGTCAGTACCATGAAAACTAGATGTAACTGCACAGCATGAGAATATCAAAAATGAATTGGTTAATGAAAACCATATCCTTGTATTTTATATAACTAAGCCAATCAGTACAAAACCAGTTACCATGACCAACATCGGTACGTTTGTCAGAATTGAAATACTTTTGTTCCAACTGCTCGTCCACTCATGAAGATGAGGAGGCCATGAAGTAGTTGTAAAATGTATTTGATATTTTCAGTGGGGCCCTTACATATCCTATATATATAGATAGATAGATAGATAGATAGATAGATAGATAGATAGATAGATAGATAGATAGATAGATAGATATATTTCTTAGCACTCGCCCTTATCCAGGCCGACTTACAATTGTTACAAGTTATCACATTATTTTTACATACAATTGCCCATTTATATAGTTGGGTTTTTACTGGAGCAATCTAGGTAAGGTACCTTGCTCAAAATAATTGGGCAGACTAAATAATAATTGGGCATGCTAAAATGGGGAGAAAAACGGGGGTAAAAAATTGGCGCAAAAAAAAAATAAAATAAAAATAAGTACATTGCTCAAGGGTACAGCAGCAGTGTCCCACGACCCTTCGGTCAAGAGTCCACAGCCCTAACCACTACTCCACACTGCTGCCCATATAAATATAACGGGGCTATAATTCCTGCAGCTTCAGGCATTATAGCCCCCTGTCGGTAACAATAGTCTTCCCGAGGGGCATTTTATTTTTCATTATGTTTTAGTCGGCAAGATATATATATATATATATATAAAAAAAGAAAAAGCCAATTTTTGACATGGAAATTGACATAATAAATGAGCAGCTGGGTGTTTAAATGTAAAATGCAGGATAACACAGTTGATTGGCTGATTAAGTCTCAGTTTGCCACACTAGATTATACTGAAAAACTCAAGATAAAATCTAAAGGGAGGCCACAACCAAAAATGGTCATTTCAGTGGTTGGTATGTCAGAGTGGATTGGCTGACCGGAGGTGTAGCAAATAACCATCTTTTTGCTGGCCTTGTTTACTTTTCAGTAACTGCACTCACCTGGTCAAAGTATGGCTTTATTGATTTAAAAAATCTGGATCGGGCTATAAAGCATCAAGTCAAGAGACCATGTCAGTTGTGAAGTTAAACTTTAACTTCTGGGGCGTGTATAAAACATTTTTACTGAAAAATGCTATTTACCCACCAAAGAAAGGAAGAAGAGGGGAATTCTCTGTGTCTTTTCTTTGTCACGGCTGTCAGTAACACAGACAACACTGTGGGAGCAGCGGGAAAGTAAATTTTTAATTTTTTTTATAAATATTTAGATCAACTCAGAAGGTATGCAAAATGACAATAAAAGTTTTAATTATAATTCAAATTACTGTTTCTGTTTGTTCTTTTAATTACTTTTGGGAGGAGGTTTTCCATCAGCCACCTTTCTCTTCAAGATACAAGGTACCTTGCTCTAGAACTAGTTTGTCTGAATTGCTTCTTTTATATTAAATAGATACATTTTGTATGTACAATGTATCTAATAATTGTGTTGGCCATTTATTAAGTTTAACAAATTAAGTGGATAGGGTGTGCTTGGTTTTTGTCTGACGTTCACCTGATTTAACAACTTTGTTTAGAAAATATTTTATGCAAAGTATGTTAAAGTGACGTGGTCTTGAAATCTAAATGCTATATTAATGTTGTATTTTAAGCATACGTTGGCAGTGTGTAACAGTTAAGTTTATTAGAATAAATTACGGTGGACTGCTGTTTTCTCTTTTAGGCTGGTTGGTGGAGAAAACGCGTTTAACAGCTTTGAATTGGGGCAAAACGCTAAGAAGATCTGAAACGCGCTGTCAGTCAGAATAGAATAATAAGATTTTTCTGCTGCTGGTGGCTTAAGGGGACCCCAAGACATTTGCTTTTTTTCTGCCTCCCCATTTTCTTTGACCACCAACCGCCACTGATATATATATATATATATATATATATATATATATATATATATATCAGTCACTGTTCTAGCTTGTCTAATAATGTCCCAAACAGACCTCTGGAATTCCCAGTCAAAGCAAGGGCTTTTATTATAATCAGTATTCATTAGAGCCCTTTGATCCTTTGCTTTTCTTTGTACACAGCACTTCATCACCTTTATTTTCTGCCGTAATTGCATGTGAAAGATTTCTCCTTTGATACTGCCTGGATGCCAAATCACTATCGGGAAGAGTGTCGAAAAGTGTCATGTGTGCTGTCTGCTCTAGAAAGGAAACCTATACACCTGCGGAAGACAAACATTTTTTTTCAGAGATATGACATATCTATCATCCCTTTGCAGGATATGAGCTCTTCTATCAACTTAATAGCAGAGGGCTTTGCATGGTGGAACAGTAAGTGCTGAAAGAAATTTGTTGCGCGTTGCAAACTGTCTGGCAGGTCGTTCCCCAGCCTCATCTCATCTCCAAACCCTCTGATAATTTGCAGACAGTGCTCTACTGGGCTCATCACTTCAGTGGTGAGAGAGGCTGGATAGGGTCCCCTTGTCTCTGCTCCCTGCCACACTGTCAGTCAGGTGTGTCTGTCTGCTGTCACCTGCTGACAGTGCCACATGCTTTTCAATTACAGCCTGCCCTCTGCTTTCAACGCATCCCAACCACTGATGAAGATGCTAATTCGATACTTGCTAACATTGTTACTAAAATAGCTTCAGCTCTCTCATTGAAAAATTAACTTGGCCCCCTGTTCATTTTGTCAGGGTTTTACTCATGGTTACTTTCCTGAAAACTTATTTTAGCATGTGCCAGGCACTGCATGCACTGCAGAAAGAAACTAGACTGTAGCTGCATGATTCCCCACAGTCTTTGTGTGTCTATAATTATTAAAACAACAACACATATCTTTCTCATTTCTTTAAGACTTCCTGGAAAGGGGGCATCGTTCACAGGCCTTTTCTAAATAAGAGATCATTTTTCATATATTATTCTTATCTACAAGGCTTAATGGCGGTACTGAACTGCTACAAAAAAAGTCACTGACACAAATACATGTTTTACTTTAAAAAAGTATTGAAACAATGATAATTCTTCACATGTTGGCTCATAGATACTGCAATTACTGTTTATATTTTATACAAAAGAGAAACATAGGCATGTGAAATTGCTTAACACAGAAAACAACACTAGCACACATTATGCATATTGAATGTTCATCTTTATACAAACTTGGAACGCATAACATATGAACTTCTTCCCCAATAACTTGCTCAGCATAATATAAGCAAAAAAAAAAAAAAAAAGCACTCTAAGTTTGTGCAGATGGCTTCTCCTACTTCCGGCTCAGGTTTTGAAATATACTATAGCTGTAGAAAGATAAATGAGCCCTACACCACTGAAAGGAAACAGATCTCCTATCTGGCATCACACTATTTACTGACATTAGGAATGATAATATCCATCAACATGCTGCCAGGCCACAAGTGGGCCGCACTGAGAACAAAGCTGTAACTATCTCTCTTTTGATACGGTTACAAGGAGATGTTGATGTACCTGCCATTCAGGTGCAAATCATATCATCACCGCTGCCTAGATCAGGGCTTTTAACTCTAACACCGTGGTGAATAAAAGTCATATTTGGCTCTTTTTGTTTGTTTTCCAAGAGCATGAAGAGCAAACAGAGTTAATGAGATAGCAATCAACCTGGGATTATACAGAGAACAGCAAATACACATTCCACTCACACCTTGCAATAGGTTGCTTCAGGAAGAAGCTTAGCCTATGTTCTTTTTTGATAAAAAGGTGTAGGAGAAGGATTAATCTAAACATATTTTACCAGGGGAAAGCAGCGTAAATGTACCTTCTCATTAAAGGCTGTTTTGGTGGCAACATAAGAAAACTACAGTGCATCTTCTAATAGATACAAGTACATCTGTGTTTTCTATTTTAAATGTCTGCTTGTTGGCTGGGGTTGACATAATTTTAAACGAACAGTAGGTGTGTCCTCTTCTCCAAACCAATTAAAACACATTGGGCCGGATTTTCAAAAAACAGTGTTATTGTATCAAACTCATGGTATAGTAACAAGAGCTTTATTAGCAAGATTTTCAAATGAAATGTGTTAATTAAATCAACCTGTTAATGCTTTGAAATTGAGACGATGAGGTTGTCAATGAACGCATTTCTCATTAAAAAAGCTTAATTGTCGCAGGTCATGTACATCACTTCCTGTCTCAACGGCTAAATAATGGGAACTCGTTAATCAAAATGCATGTTAACGAGATCAAGAAAAATTAATTGAAGCATAATTCGATGTTATTCAAACTACTAGCGTACAGACAGACGGCTCCCACTAGCAAGCAGCAGCCAAATGGAAATAAAAATAATGGGAATATCTATTTTGTGTATAATTTGTAAACATCATTTAAAATTGTGCATTTTGTCATGCAGACTGTACATTTATTTAGGCAACGTCACATTTGCTGATTTACGAGTGGGTAAAAATCGGACGGTACAGATTAAAAAAAATATATATATATATAAAAAATTAAATCCCACTAGTCTTGTACCCTCATTCGGGGGGATATTTTGCCACAGCTTACTATATACAACCCTGTGCATTTTGCAATCTTTTTTGAAAGATTTTGTTCTTCTTAAAAAGAAGAACAAAACTACTGTAAGCCATCTATGTACAGCCTTGGTAGGAATTTATTTGACATCTACTTTTGTAGTTTTTTAGTATGCACGATTAGGCTATAAATAAATAAGTTTCAAGTGCCATTTGTGTTTGTAGTTGTAGTTATATTATACATGTATTCCATGTATGTAACACTTCATTATGTATGTATTAAGCTTTTAAAATGATGGTAGAACTCCCTATCCAATACACAATTTGTTTAGAATTAATTGTTTGGTGAATTCCTCTAATCATGCTGCTTGCTTGCCTCCATGACAAATAAACTCAACATGATTAGCCACTGAACACTTACAGTATTATAAGAACATTGTATACGCATTAAACGTGTGATGGGGAAAGTGTACATTGTACATAAAGTGTGGGGGGAGTCTGATAACATTACACATACATTTATCTAAAATCCATGTCAATGATCTCAGTCACATTCCTAGTGGATCTGTGTGCCCTTGTACGCCTGTTCTTGGTTCTTGTGTGGATTAGACACAGGTGTTAAAAGCCAATGACGCATTGCAAATCCACAATCACCTATGGAAACTTTATTGTAATATCTAATATGCCATTTTCTATACCAAGATTTCAGTTGTATAATTCAAATTAAATCTACTGTAGAGTCAGCTGTCATATAATGTACGTATGCAGAATTCAAATAGGCCACAGTTGCATTGATAATTTCTATGTAGAAAAATTACACTGGGTGCAAATAATGGTATATCATTTTAGCAATACAACAAATGTCCCATAAGGTTACAAAAGGTTAAAACAAGTGAATAAATCTCATTCATAACTACAAATACTGAATTACCTAAGTAGTCTGTAAGAAATTAACTCTGGTCCTGTACACTCTCTCTCTGTATCGTCGGTGTCACAGCCGGTTTGTTAAATTTCTGTTTCAAGGTGAGTTATATACTCTTTCGTTAATTAAAACCCACGTTTTTCCAAGTGCAAAATTAACTCCTGATAAATTATGACAATTAACACAGATTTCCTTTTAAATTCCCTCGCAAACAAAAGAAATAGTCGCAAGAAGCATTGCTTATTAAGATATTATTATTTCGTAAATCAACATAATTTCAGAAGTCACATTAGGATGGTTATTTAATAACGATATAGGTGTAACGACCACTTGAAAATGCCAAAATCAATGCTACATACAGATTTCTTTATTAACACTAGAGTTATCATTTACCACCTTTTGAAAATCCTGTCCATTGGTTCATATGCCATTGGCTGAATAACCAGGTATCTAGCCAAGATAATTCAGTTTAATCTTGCCTGAGCATGATTCAGTTATACAACATCTACAAAGTCATCTACTCTTTACCGCTTTGTCATTTAGCTGATGTAAAGTGCATAATGTAATACTGTACAGTTTCTAGTCTGTACTAGTACCAATAGTATTATCATAGAAGCAGCGTTAGTCATGTTACAGCCTTTCATGAAAGAGTAAACCGGGTAACTCTAAAGTCATGCTTGTAATATGACACAGCTAATACAAGTGATAGAGCAATCAAATACCAGTAATGCTTTGCTTTAGTGGGATACTTTATAGACCATACTGGGCATTTATTAGGGAACTGACTACAGTACAATTGTATATTAACTAAAACATAAAAAATATAAATAATAGGCATGTACCTAATAATAAGCATTTAGCTTAAACATGTAAAGGACACATCCTATGGTAGGTGGCAAACTGCTATTTTGTCTCCTCAAATATGTAATTTTTTTATGTTTGACTGACAAATGTTCTTGTTTACCAAACAGCACCTACTGTCATATTAACAGTTAATAATTAGGCTTCCTCCTGCCTCTAAACAGAATGCCACAATGACAAAAGCCAGCATTAAGTGTCTTAGCTATACTTGCCACTGGTATAAATAGCTGAAGGGATGATTAATGAGTTGAGTAGAACTAAAGCAGCAATCTGAACAAAGACAAAGCCCGCCTGCACAGCTGCCTGCAAATACAAGACAAGCTCTGTCCAGGAAAATAACTGAAGAAAGTGGCAAACAAACAAAAAAAAGAACCTTAACGGACAGCTTGTGAAGACTTTATTTAACCCGGGCATTATGACGTTCTCAGCCCTTGATTAACATTTGGACATGCTCAGATGAAAGGGTCAGACAGGCTTAAAACACACATTTAACAGGGAAAATGCACATTCTTCTGCAACAGTTGGAGAAAAGTGTGAGAAAGGGAAAAAGAATGAAAAGCCCCACAAATAATTTCAACAAGAACCCTCAATTCTCCATTGAGAAGCATGCCAAAATTGACTTGTTTTTAAAGTTATTTTGTAGCCAAACAAAGAGATAGGCAGAAGGGCTTCAATGTCCCAGCAGGAGTTTCTCCGCAGGCTTCTTTAAAGCTAGTCTAGGATCATGGGAAGGACCTACTCTTTTTTTTTTTTAAAACAAAAAAGAAAAAATAACTGTAAAATAATGTTCTTTATTTGAATGTCAGTATGTAAAAGAAAAAAAAAGTACTGGAGGTCTTGGCTTAGGTCTGCAGTTAGGAAATGTCCCTAATATAATTGATCACATACTATTAATATAATATCCAAAAATTCATAGTAAATGTATAATGATGCATGATGACAGTAGCCCCACGACCAAATATAAGATAAAAAAAGTAAATGCACTTACTTTTATCTTCTGAGCTGATTTCAAAATGTAAGTGCCCAGTTCAAAGCCACTATGCCCTTGGTTCCCCATTCCTAAATATTTCAAAGTACAACTGCTCTGAAGCACTTTTTTCATTAGATCTGCCTTTTACTTAACCCCCCACTTTTCTTACAGCAAGTTTTTTCAAACATCATAGCTGGTCCTTTTAATGCTGCTGACAGGGGGTGATTTGCTCGCATATATTTTTCTCCAATTACAACATGGCAGCCGCTTGCTGTCAAGGAGCTCTTTGCTGGTGACGGTCACCTCTTTCAGTACTATTTCCTGCTTCTCAACACTATATTATTTTGCCTTTCTTTTCTTCTGTAGATTCTGCCATTTTTCTGTGTAAATATATGTGTTTTTTTTTTTTTTTACATTTTTGCACCAGACAGCCGCTGGCAGATATGGATAAGCAATTTGGAATAACTCATCTGTAATTTCCTATCTCAATATTTACACGAGTATTAAAAAAAAATAATAATAATAATACAAGCAATGATGTCTACTATGTCCACAACAGGGGACATAATAAAATGCATTATTTTGCCTTAACCATTGCGGCTCTAAATCTGCTTCATCACAGACCTCTTTCCACTGTGCTTTTAATGTGTTGAGTGATGTTCATGGGAGGACAGAAGAACAGACACAAATGATGTAGATCTAACACTGTTAAGATCATTAAAATAGATCCCATTATTTCTTAAATGTTTGTATTAGAGATGACTATGGAAAATATTGCATTTTATTTGGGTAACTAATAATTGATGCAACAATTTTGAGCCGGGATACTTACAAGTTGGCACATCTATGTTGTAAATTTGAACTGTATTTCAGTTAATATTTTGTTTGACTCTTCCCTTGAGGTTTAGAAGTAGCTTGTATCTTTTTAAACAACACTAGTTAAATATGCTGTTAATGTTTAAAATATTTCAGTAACATTTTCTTGAACATTTACAATCCATGTGTTTTAAATAATGTTCTACTAAGTGCTGTAAAAGTATCACAGCGAATAAAACACGCTTTAAATGCTGCAGACTTAGCTAGACACTCAAGTTATAAATTCTAAAGATTAAAGTAATAACTTCTAGAGAGATGTAGCAAAAGCCTGCAAGAATACATAATTCTACGTGTAATGGGCTTTTGGTTTGAAGCAAATTCTTTCAAAACTCTCAAGTGTGTTTCCTATACTTGTTTTTACATTTTGCAAATTCCTTGTGGAAAAATATTTTATTCTCAATAAGAGATGGTTGAATCTCAGTACTATACCATAAAGCAGCAATATTGTTCAGATAATTTCAAAAGAAAACTGTTCCCTCACAACCAGGCCGATATTACAATCTCAGAAACTGCAATTGCAATCAAAAGTGTTCATTATAGATTCCTATCACACGACCCCATACTTCAAGCCCTCTACTGATGTCATCTGCAATGGGCCTCACTGTGTACCGGGACCGTCTTTATGCAAGCTCCCGCCAAGTTCAGTAGATATCAGGAATGCTGGGGAGCAGGAACATCCATAGCACTACAGACTACTTAACACAAATACTAATCTTCCTTTGTGTGCAAAAAGGAATTATTATTAAAAAAAAAAAAGTTAATTACACCGCTTTTAAAACAATAAATAAAAATACATATTTTTCCAAACGTTTGGTCACGGCAGAGCTATACCTTGTAAAGATAAAGATCCACACATTTTAAAAAACTGTCTCAAATACACCGTAGAAAACACAGCATATAAAAGTGCATTACAAAGACTTTTATAGCATAAATTTACGAGTAAAAATAATATGCACAGAACAAAACATTAGACAGTTGAACGTCCTGCCGCGGAGACGTCAGGCAGGGGATTGTGCACAATACTCATGAAGTGTTTTCCTCTTGCACCCCGTTTTCAAATCAAACTAGTAACCATCACCGTATACCTAGCAAAAGCCTACCTGCACCTTAATTCGCTAATTTCAAAAGTAGCCGCTTTGAATGACAGGTGCTTGAGCTGGCAAATGAAAGTGCACAGTCGGTACAGGTCTTGTCAATCGACAGTCATTTAAACGAATGAGAGCATTCTGCTGCTGCTTCAGTCAACGAGATCTGTCAGAACTGGGTGAAATGACAGTGAAACTATACTAACAGATCACTGAGATGATTGACAGCGACCCATAGCCATTCAGAGTGGAACAGAGACTGGAGAGACAGTAAGTATAAAAACTAAACAAACTATAGCTGATTTCTAAATTGTTATTTTTGGTACGAAAATAAAAAATAGCGACGTTTATCCTATATACATTTATTTCAGTTGAGATTCGACGTTTAATGAACTTTACCGATTAATATCGAAAAGTAGCAAGCCTAGTCATACTTTACAAGATGATGACATTTATGAATTATGTAGCTTTACACTAAGATAAAAGCCAGTTAGAAACTTGATGAGACGCCTTCATCAAGTCTTGTCAAAAGATGTATCTGTCTACAACTCTGTCAGAGCAATGTGCACACTAATCTACTGAACCTCTGTCTCTTGAGAACGTGAGAGGACCCATCTAATCTTGGGAAGCTACACTGTGATCATGGCAGACAGGAGGGCCATTCTCCAGAGTAGTGGAGTAATTCAGAGAGAAACAAAGAACCAAATACTTCTCCACCAGTTACACAGCTATCTGGAGATGACGAGAGTGAAAGATGATGGCAAGCATTAGCTGGAGTCTCAGGTCTGCTCCACCTAACAATAGGGTATACTGTAGAGCAAAGATGATATTTTTAGGACAGAACACACTGAATAGAAATAATCAGTTTCTAAATATAGAGTATACCAATGTTAATTTCTACAGACACTAATTCAGCCAAAAGATAGTGGAGACCAATCAGATCTCCAGATGCATGCGTCAATCATATGTGTGAAGTCGATCAAATCTAATCTAATTCATATAATTTAATCTAATCGAATTCATATAATCAATGACTGTGTTGCATAGTACACGATATGCTGACAGGGTCTATCATCTCAGACTTTAAGATCCTAGGAGAGCAGGAATAAATATATATATATATATATATATATATATATATATATATATATATATATATATATATTACACACACACAGTATATATATATATACACACACACATATATATAGCCTCTAAAAAGTTTCAAACTTATTATTTCTCAATGCATATGCTGTAGATTTGCTCCCACATTATGTTTAATTTGCCTCAATTTCTTGATTTCTTCATAGTTGCTCAAAGCAATCTTTTTGATCAAAGCCACACTCAAGTGATATCATGGGACTGATGCCTCCAATATCGATGATACAAGAGCATTGAATCAATATCCAGCCCACTGATGTTTGAAACAAAACCAAATATTCTTGCTACATGATGACCTGATGATATGCTTTAGGTAAAATGCAGTCAAAGACAAGCGGCACATATCAACAAGATAGAGAAAAGTAGACTGAATTTACGAGTATGGCCTTAAGCCTACCTTCATGCCAAGTGCAAATACTTCAATTGCAGCTATAAATTCTACAATGTTAAAATACATGATTTAAAAGAAGAAAGGGTATTTATCTCTACTTAAGATTAATTATATTCCATTTGCTGCCATTGAACTGATACTTGTTTAATGTAATTACTTACAGGAAGCCTCTCAAATATCTGTATTTATCAGTATTTGACCAGGTTGCCCTACAAATATAAAAATTAAAAGATTTAAGTCTACAAAGCCAGGTTCCTACAGAAAGTAAGATCTACCTGATAAATGTGTTGAAATTACTACTGGTATTTTCACAGCTGAACAAATAATACATTGACTATCCATTTCTATTTTTGCTTTAACACAAAAAAATGTCCCATGTTAAGAACAAAATACCAATAACAAAAACTGGAACACAATACAACTGGTGTGCAGCATTTATTAATACACCCAAATATTATGGTTTATGTATTTTCTATGACTTGCTACAGAGTTATTTTTACAAGCACAGAGACCAGCTGCAGTTTGGAAAACTTGACATCTTGCAAGACAAAAGCCAATACAAGAAAATCGTGTATTGTACAAATTGACCCTTATGTTCACAACCTCCTAAAGTATAGAGAAATAGATACACTTCCTAGTAAGATCACAAAAAGTAGTAAACCATCATAGCTGATATAAATGGGCTCTTATATTAAAATATATACATACAGATGTTGTTTTTTTTTTTTTTAAATAATAGTAGCATTTAGCCAGCAATAGATTATAAGCACAATATGCTAAATCCACTGTTGGAGGTATCAAGATTGTGTAGGTGACAAATAAAATACATTAGTGCTACATGCTGTGGGAGAGTGTACAATACTTGGATCAGAAAGAAAAGTGAGGTCAGGCAGTAACTTTAAAAGTTTTTGTCATTACAAATGGCTTTGGGAGTGGTTATAAACAGCTTGAGAGGCAAAAATGATCCATTACCCCACACTGCAATTCCTTATTAAGATATAAAAAGCAAACACCTGCAGAAAATGCCAAAAAACAAAAGAATCATGTCTGGTCAAATCAAAGTTATGATTAAAACAACTAACAGTCTATTTTAAATCATCGAGGGATCTAATTAAACTGTAACTCAAACCTCCTACTGGTACATGTCTTGGCCAATGCCTGCAATGCAGGAACAGCCAAATACTTTCATCTAAGGGTTTAGCTTACCCATCCCAAAAAAAAAAGAAATGGAGCCAGCCAGTCGAAGCCTGATGAGGGAGCTAGCAGATAGCTATCAAAGTTATCACTTCAAACTACACACTGGAACCTAAACAAGCCTCTGTTTTCATTTCCATATGCACCGCTCTGTCTTTTGTTCTGACAGAGATAAGATGTATAAATTATGAGCGGCTGACAAAGTGTACTCCAGTGCCAGAGGCAGCTCATCAATCATTTGCTGTGTGTCAGCAGGTAACTGATGTGGCCCCTACAGGCACATCCCCTTTAGGTGAGGGTGATGGAATTAAAACGGCTGCCATGGTCCCAGGGAAACAGATGATCTGTAGTTAACTGTTCCTTTTAAACACATTTAAAAAAAAAAAAAAAAGTTCATTTTATACTGCGTTTGGCTTTTCTTTCCTGGTGTTTAGCATATATGCATAACTGAAATGCCACAATATCAATTCAAAGCAGCGTCAGTACTGAAGAAGAATTTCCACAAGATTAGCAGCAGACCACCCAGTGGCAGCTAGGGAGGAGCCCAGACAAGTTTTTTTTTTTTTTCACGCTATCACACCAGACTTCAAAAGACTGAAAACAGCCTGCAGATTTTCTTGTCTGTGGTCAATCTTAATGTGGGGCCTCTCCTAGAACACTAAAGGATCTTGTTTGTTTCCACGGTTTAAATCTTTTTTTTTTTATTACGTTGTATACGTTTATTTTTAGTTATTTTCATATTTTTCTTACGCTATTGGCAGCTGAAAACTTCATAAAAGGCCCTTTGAGTAAGGCATCTGTTTTAAAAAAGCCACAAATTTCCTTTTGTTGGCCAGTAATTTCAGGTTTTACAGGACATGCTGTACAGCACTGTATGATATTTTCACTGCAACATGGAACACATTATATAAGTGGCTGTACACACTCTACCTAGCATTTGCATCTCGCACAACCAAGATATCAGCATAATGAAAGAACTGAAGTAGCTCACATAGATTGATATCTAGGGGGACATGACAGGTAAGACATCCTCTAAAGAGCAGCAAGTTCATCTTTTCGAAAACACTGTGTGCTGTGGGATTGATTTACTTTCTCCAGCCCACCTCTCATCTCCTGCAAGCTTGATTCAGTTTCTAAACATATCCTGTACCCCCCTCCCCCCTTTGAACCAATGTTCACCCGACTTCCAAAGCCTGCTGCATAAAATAAAGTGCTCTAACAGAGAGGGATTGCTTTACACACACGTTTGCAATTCTACCACAGGGCTGTGGAAGAGGATGAAGCCCCTTTTGGCAATACCAGTGAAAATTAAAGTCACTTCTTTCATATAACTACTAATGCTACTGTGACTTTACTGGATAGTTCAAACGGTGTAGACCTGTTTGTCTTTGGTGGTAATAGACAGATAGGGTTCACTAACAATACCACTTTATCTATACGTTTCTTTAAATTGTTTGCTCTTGACTATATTGTTTTATATTTTATCTGAGGTGATGGGGCACTACAAATCCCATTAAATGCACAAAACCTGACTACCATATTTAATAAAATATATAAATTGTCAACCAATCTGATTTAGTTCAGGTTATCAGATTCATTTTTTCACAGCTGTGAATAAATATGAACTATATTGCAATCCATTAAATAAGATTACACATTACATTGTCCCCTTTGAAGCTCCCCTACATAGAGAGCATCAAAGATTTTAAATGTGGCATTAAATAAAACATCTATCAGGGGCTTGCCTGAAGTCATTATGATTACATACCCACTCACTTACAGCAATCAGCAATCATGTACAGGCTTAATTATTTATATTTACAAAACAAACACTGCACAACATGCACTATAATTACAAGTTTATACTTGAATCGGTATAGGGAAAATATTTTGGTTATTACATAATGTCTAATTTTCAGCTCTCAAAATGGACTTTGGATACAAGTAATATAACTCTCCACTACATAAATTACACTATCAGATATGTATTATTTTTTTTTTTTATGAAACAGGACTGTTGCACTGTAATTAACTTGAATTAAACCCACTTCCTTCCTATAACTGCAGACTTGTGTGAATCTCATGAATAGTTAGAACAGCATAGACCCTTTAGGCTTTGGTAATCCACAGACAAGGTTCATTAACAATATCAAATTTTACCCAATATATGTTTCAAATGTTTTTATCATTACAGCAGTAAGTATGCCTTTTATCTACTGCTTTATAACAGTCAGCACTCACATATCTGACCCTATAAAATTTTAACTTCAGTGATGGTTAAACGCGTGTGACACATATCTGATTATTTCACTCAGGCCTGTTCCAACCCTTGTCCGTTTGTCAGGGAACACAAAAAAGAAAAATACATAACTGAAAAGACTGTGTTTTAAAATAAGTAGGCTTCTATTTAGATGTACTGTATTGGGTTTGTTGGTACAGTACTATATTTTCAACAGAAGAAGTATTTTAATTCAGAATGATATGATTCCTGGATTGTAATACAGTACATACTTTTAAATCTGATATGTATAGTAGCAGTATGTAAAATTCCCCGTTAACGACCAAACAGCAAAATGAAATAAAAATGTTACCCATGCACAGAACTGCATACGATGTAAAAGGTAATGCAATTTAGCAAAAAAAGACCCAGTTTCCAAAATTAAAACAGTATCCAAAGTCAGTATTCAAAATTACAGAATATAGTGCTCAATAAGGCCCTAATGTCACAGTTCACTTGCAAATGAAAATGCACAAAAACAACTAAAGACCACAGATTTTCGTCAGGTGAAACTGGAGGAAGCACTGTGTAACTGCACAGGGGTCCAATTAGGTGAAGAATTTGTTACATATATATATATAATGGGGATTGATGTTATTCTTAATACAAGGGCGGTAAAACGCGATTGATGTGTATCTGGGTAACGGATATCCGAATGCTGACTGTAGTGTATTGTTTTATTGTAGTAGATTTATATTTAACAAAAGCCTTTCAATAATAAAGAACATTTGTTTTTATTTGATTTGTCTGACCTAAAACTCGAATAAAGTATACCCATTGTGTGACTCAAAACACTCCTCCAATTAGGTGAAGCCTTCCATTGAAACACACACATTTTCACTTGCATGGTCGACCGAACCCTATTGGCTCACACACACAGGGGTACATTTACATACACACGGTCCAATCACTCAGACCCTTGGTCCCGCGCAAACAACTGACTGGCGGAACCAAACACAAATCACAGTGCAGCCAACACAAACCCCTATCTACATACAGCTGCACTGTGCATGTGACGCCCCAGGCAGCGCGCCAGCACTGCCTAGACACAAAACACACTTCCACTCACAGACTCACACAGGGTGACACACACAAACGGCTGGGAAGACAGGACAGCACACACACAAACACAATACACTAACATTAACAGTCCAGCTTCCCCCTCCCCCCCAGTGCCCAGTCCCAAGCAGTCCGAAATTGACCTGCCATTACACTGCCCCCCGCTCAAACGCTTCCCGGCCTGGGAAGCACTGACCTGGTCCCGGTGTGTCAGGGTACTCGCTCTCTGGTAGCGCTGGACAGTCCCTTCTTGGCGGCGTGAGGTGCCACCTATGGTAAACCTATGAACCATGGAATCAACGAGATCAAGTTTGCCCGCAGTCTGCAGTCAGTGGCTGAGGAGCATGCTGGTCATCACTGCAGTGGCCTTAGAGTACTGCACTCCTACTAGGTGGGTGAAGACACCACATACAAGTTCTTTGAGGCGATCCTCATTGACCCATTCCACAAGGCCATCAGACGCAATCCTGATATCCAATGGCTCACAAAGCCTGTCCACAAGCACAGAGTAATGCGTCAACTGGCAAGAAGAGCCGTGGTCTGGGCAAGGGCCACAAGTTCCACGTTACCATCGGTGGCTCTCACAGCGCTTGCTGTAGAAGACGCAACACCCTGCAACTGCGCCGCTACCGTTAATCACTCTAGTGTTTGTATATTTCAAGTGCTAATAAATTTCTTTTGGATGGTAAAAAAAAAATACTACTACTGGGAGGTCACACGTTTGTGGAGCTCCTCAGCTGGCAAATAAAAACTTTAAAAAACAGTTATTTAAACTTTATTTTTCAAATCTTTTTATATTTTCATTTATCTAAAATAGTGGTGTCTTTTTCTTTGTCTCCCTGCACTTGTGTTTGTTTGCAAGTGCAGGAGGGATTTTTCTTTCTTTTATTTTTCTTTCTTTTTTAAACACTTCTTTCATTATTTTTTTTTAATTTTACCATAAAGGTCTTATCTTTGTGTTTTTATAAATATTATTTTTATACAAAAAACAGTTTTTAGTTTTTAGTTAAAAAATGTCTTTGTTTTAAATCGGGAAGGCAGGGAGTACAGGCCATGTGTTCCTTTGTTTGAATCCTGCCCCATTGTTTGTTATTTATTTTTTAAGTTTAAAACTTTTTTTTACATTTTTCTTTTGTTTTAAACTTTGATTTATTTGATTTCCTTTGTTAAGGAACAAAAAAAAAATCTGTGTTTGTTTTGTGTTGGGTGTACTCCTACTCTGGTAGTTTTTACAGTGCAGGTGTGTGTGTGTGTGCGTGTGTGTGTGTGTATTTTATTTATTTGTTTATTTAGAAATATAAATAAATAAATCCATAAATACTTGTCTTTGTCTTGTCTTTGTGTGTGCCCCTACATTGTTGATTATTTGCAGTATAGGTGGTGGTTGTTTGTCTTGTTTGTGTGAGTGTACCCCAGCTCTATTCATTTTTTCAGTGCAGGGGTATGTGTCTGTCTGTTTGTCTGTTTTGTTTTATTCAAATAAACATAACAAAATAAACACAAATATCAATATACAAATACAATAAAACTACTACTACTACTAATATCTGACTTTAAAAAAAGTACCTACATCTGTACATTAACTGAATATTTTACAGGACAAATTGAATAATAAAAAAAAAATGTCACTTCACTAAGAATAGAATTAGACTTAATCTGATTTTATTAGGGAATACATATGTTCAATACTGTTTTGTTTGTTTTGTTTTTGAGGGGTCAGGGTATTGGTAAAGTTAATTATTGAATTTGTCTAATTCACATTTTATTGGTTTATGTTATTCCTTTAAACTTCAGAAAGCAAAACACTCCTACCTCTTGGCCTTTCCTTGGTCGTCATCACTAGACATTTGAGCCTTTAATGCATTTGTAATCAGTGCTGACTTGCCATTTGCACAGAAGGTGCAGATGTACACTATGCAGCTTGTCATCTTCCATATTAAGTTGATAACTTCGGAGGCCATCGACAACACAGGGAGTAAAAGAAGCAACTCTTGTCAACATGACCAAATGCTGATTCATATTCGGAAGGAAATGTCAACCAAGGAAGTATCCAGAGCAATACCTTTATAAGTTAGCAATACGAGTTTGAAGAAATCAGTTCCTACCAGTGGGATTAATTATCACATGCTTAGGATTGGAAAATAAGAGAGTTATGTCATAATTATGACAACCTGATATTTACTTTTGAAGCTTCTTAGTGAAAAGGGACCACTTGCTTTAATAGCTTTACCTTCTGTAATTGAATGAATACAAAGGGAAGCCTTCCAATTTATGACATTTTGATTCCTTTCTACCCACTGAAAACTCTGTCTATACACACACCTGCATACATGGTATAGTATATGTACAAATTTGCTGTATAGGGCAATTCATGTAATTTACACGAAATGTAATTTCTTAAGTTGGTAGCACATTTCTGGCCTCTGTTGCTTCCATTGTTTTACTGTCCATCAGTCTTTATCCAGTCCATTTAATCACCAAGTACAGTACATGCACATCATTTGTGGTGACCTGTCCTTTAAGATTCATTCACGTTTTGTATCTTTTGTAACTAAAAGCCTTCTACAATTTTGACATGGAGTAGTTTAATCCCCATGCAACCTAGCATGGTTACGCTTGGGGAGAAGAATCAAACTGCCCATCTGGAATCCTTCCTTTGCACCCCCTCTCCTGTGAAAGCTGCTATGCTAAAGTTGTCAGTTCCACCTGTTCTGACAGGTTTCCCGAGCCTGACCTACAGATAGCCCTTGGGGACGTTAATTATAGAACAGCCTGAGCTGTTTAAGAAACAGGAATGGCTAGATGTTGTTACAGCCCCTGTCACCTACTAATCATGCCCTGTGACATGATGGGGCTTTACTTGATCAGGTTTCCCATTAATCATTCAGGCCTTACGCTTAAACTCTTTTTCAAGGAGATTAAAGTTTAAACCCCTCACTCTAGTCCACTCCACCTGACTGTGAGTCCTAACAACTCCCACACTCGAGGCCTGTAGAGCCTGTTCATTTACTACAAGGCTGTCAAATAACAGATTTCTGGGACTCGAATGAAAAGGCTTAGTAATTGAGTATTCACTTTAGTCACTTAGCATAGAAGAAAACTTAGAGATGAATGCAAACAGCTACACCATACACCATTATATATTGCAACATATTATCTGGTTTATTGGGGTCTCAGAAGAAGTATCAGAAGCATGTTAGAGGTGTGTAACTCCAATCTATTGTGCAACATCAGAGGCCTTCTTTCTAATAGATTTAATTCAGACATAGAAAATATGTGACTGTATTGGGGGAAAAACAAGCATTAAAAAAAGGTTTGCCTCCAGGATGCTGCTGAATGCCAGATGTATCAAATACGCATAAGGACTCCCAGTTCTTTCTTTTTTTCTTAATAAAGCAATTTAAATTGGTTCCATGGCTTCTTTTCTGCCTGAAGGGCCACTTCTATTCACTCTCAGCTTTGTGTCTGGATTTGTATGCTCTTACCATGTTTTTTATTTATTATGGTCTTTTAATCTTTGATCACACACAACCTAAATATCTGTGTGTTTATTTATTGATTTTACTTTCATCTAACCCAGAACTGAAAGTCATCTAAAGAAAGCATTTGCGTTTTAGAACCCTGCTACTTGAGGTATTCTTGCTGCTTGGAATGAAGTTTTGTTGCTTGAGAAGGACCTAATACCAGCTATGAAAGTAGCTGTATGCAAGAACATAATAACCTGGGCCTGGTTTATCAAAATGTGTAATCGAGATCAGAATAATCAGAAGATGTCATAGTTGGATTAAATGTATGCAGATATCAAACAATCTCAGATATCAAACAATCAATTACACTCATGCAGCAGTAGCACACCATGGTCGACTTGCAGGATGTGCAGTGAGGGACTGCTTTGTGAATAACTACTTCAAAAAACCAACACTTTGACAACAAAATGACGAAACCATAAGCAGAATCATGAAATGCCAGAAATTCAATTATTAAATTAATCAAAGATGTAGCTTTTACCCATGTTAAGTTTACTTATATTTTTATCCCCAACCTACAAACAAAAAAATATTTGTGTTGTATCAAAATGGAATTGTGTTCTTATAACTGCATACAATAACCAACAGACTTCAAATTATTCCTATAAAAAGAACCAAGAGCAACAACTGGTTTAATCATCTTTTTTTGCACCTCAAATTAAACACTTGTTCAGCTGGGTGTTTACACAGTTATGGGAAATAAGTATAATATGTGTCCTTAGAGCTGTGAAGCACACATATTTCATCAGCATCTATATCACTTGTCATCTTGTCAAGTGGTATAGAAAGGAGCCACAGATTTCAGCAGCCTAACCCAGACTGATACCTGCCAGAACTTGACCTGGCAGCGACAGGCACACAAATCAGTACAGCACTGCTGCTTTGAAGACTTACTTAAAGCCACAGCTTTACCAGATTACCAAAAAATACGCCCCTACTAAAAGCATCAACAAAGGAGACGAACATTGTCTGCTTTAAGTTCACAATGCTGAGGCTGGGTCTGTTTTTTGTTGTATATGTTTCTATTCAGTGGTGGACTATCGTCGTTTTTGGAATGACAGAAGGTGGAAACGCTATCTTTAGTTACACAAAGTATAAATAGTGTAATCTATCACCACTGTCAATCACGATGATTGATTACAGGCTGTCATGGAGGAGAGTGACATATTAGAAAAGTTTTGTTAACACTGCCTATTGCTAGTCTGCCTGCCACAGAAGCTGGTGATTAATGTGTTGTCAGCCTGTAATCCCACACCCCTGGCTAATGAGGCAAGAATTTATCATCTTTACAGAGTGACAGATGTCAGAAGGAAGGGATTCCAAGTGCTGGAAACAATATACTTTTTCTTACCATGCCTGACAAGTCTGACAGACCCTAAAAACCACAAAGAAGCCTTGTGTAAGCACAAACTTAATAGAGGGACTTTCATTTGGCATCTTCTTTAAATTCTGCAAATCAACAGCTATCCCTCAGAACAGACAAAATGAAAAAAGGCTCTTAATACTTTGAACTTCCATCTCCTTCAGGCCAGAAAATCTATAATATGTTTCAATTGTATACTGTCACCTGCACAAACTAAAAAGAAAAGGCCTTTGTATTCAGTGCCATATGAAATTCAGTGTGAGCCTTTGCAACGAGTTGTATGGCAACATATGTATTCAGTATAACAATGAGTGAATTTACATTCTGTTGAACAAAACAACTTATTTATAAAACACATTCTGCATTAAAAAAAACATTGTCTAGATCCAGTCTAATTTAAATTAAAATATACTATGTAATTTCAGATGTTTAATAATATCATGTTTAGCAGCTGAAAGGAAGAATCAACTACTACCAGCTACTGAATATTCTTAAACTGTCGGCATATTAATGTTAACCGTATGATAAAAGGTTTATTATATGTTATGATGTATATTGGCTCACATTCATTTTAAATGTTTTATAATCTGTTTCCTTTACAACCTAAACCTCTGCATACTGTTATGTGATGATATGAATACAAAGCAGTTCACAAACAAGCCATCTGTGTTTAATTAAGCTAGCTACATCTTATATTCATTTGAGGAAAACAAAGAAGGTAAATTGCAAATAAAGGGTTAGGAATGTTGCTAACATATACCATTCAATCATGCGTTTCAGTGCTATAATTGCTGAGAACACCTGTTGATATAATTTAAGTAAAACAACGGTTCAGTAATAATTGTAAGAGCAGTACACACTTACTATCTCTTAAATTGGTTTAACAATACGTAAAAAAAACACCAGGATTTGTTATAAATAAGAGACTTCAATGTATATGATTAGTTTCTCTAAACAATACCTGTTGCTCTAAGCTCAGGTCTAGAACTCCCTACTGACAAAAAAAGTATTTTACAACTTGAATAATTAAGAAATTGTTGGTAAAAAAAAAATAATAGTCTGCAGAAAAGTTCAGAAAAGTTCTATTTTATGTTGCATTTACAAAATGTGCTAATTTTAAGAAAATGTATTAATAAAAATGCAACTATTTAAAGTGATATAACAAGAATCAGTATTTTATTGTCTGAATGCTATTAACTGAAATAATGTGATGCCACCTTGCTAATACACAGAGACAAAGCTGCTGGATGTTATCACACACCATTTCCCTTACACATGCAGACAGTTAATCAGCCAAAGAGCAGCCAGATTTACCACCACACTGCATATACCCATTCAAATAGGAAGAGAGCTGACATTAATCATTTGTGAAATGAACAAGGATGAGCACTGACAGTGGGGTAGACATACTGAAGCAAAAAATAGAATTGTGCTGCTTGAGCTAAAGGAACGGTTCTGCTATATACCATAACCTGAATCTTCACACCACTTAACTAAAGTGTATTCCATGTGTCTTAATTCAAATTCCCCCTTGTGAACAGTCTGGCTTGTGTGGTGACGTCAGGCCAGGAAGGGGTAGCACACACAGACAGCACTGGGGTATATGAAAGTGCTGATGCGCAAATTTAATTATAAATAAAACATTTAAACAAAACAAAACAAAACAAAACACTTTCCAAAAGAAAACAGTACGTTGGCCAAAATAGACAGACAACACAAAACACAAACTAAAACAAGTATCGTGCTGGTATTGAACCAGCACGCGTAGCAATTGTTTTCTTTTAGTTTCGATTCTCAGCTCCATCTCTCTCCCGTTGTTTCTCCCTGAACGCACTCCACGTTCAGCAAAAGCTGCTTGTTTTTATATTGTGGCCGAGGGATCAACTGGCTATCAATTACCTAGTTTATCCCTCGACCACATTCGGCACAGGGTTTCTCAAATGCATGGTCAACAGCCAGTTTGTCAATAATTACTCGCTGTTGACCGCACATTCTCACGATTTTATCTGGATGGGGCATTTTAACCCACAATAAAAATAAAACGGCATGTTTTTACACACAAACAATACATTTTAAATAATAATAATAATACAACGAATACAAATACAACATAATACATATGCAGACAGGGGCGGGGTGTACCCCGTCACACCCCTATACCTCAACCACGAGCCCAAACATCCATTATAGGTTCTCTTTGTACATACCGGTACACATAGTTTTTTTTTTTTTTTTTAATAAAAAGCAACAGCAAACACAAAAACAAAGCATCCGCAGTAGCATAATCTAATGGGTATGTCATACCAGATTGAATCGTTAGATATCATTGTTATAGCCAGAAGTTAAAACGTTGTAGATGTTAATGAGAGGCTATAAAAGCATACATGTACTCCCCAGGAACACACATTTTTAAAAGAATAAGCAATCGGCAATGCAGCTCAATTGTTTGGAACTAAAATGGGAAAAAAGATAAAGCTCTTTATATAACCACATTGGGAACTCCTGAGAAGGAAGCAGTGCTCAGCATGATATAGCTGTTACTGCATGATATAGCTGTTACTGCATGATACAGCTGTTACTGCATGATATAGCTGTTACTGCATGATTTAGCTGTTACTGCATGATTTAGCTGTTACTGCATGATATAGCTGTTACTGCATGATATAGCTGTTACTGCATGATATAGCTGTTAATGCCATAATGGTGTCCTTGATATATAGCGTTTTTTTGTTTCAATCTAATTTAGACTTGACAGTCAACTGTTAATGGAAATAAAGTACTACTGGTATATCGGTAAAACTTGATTGTAATACATAATTTATAAACTGTCACAAATCAGTACCCCAAATCATAGTCGTCTATGATGATCTTCTTTTTCTTTTTCAAGTGCGAAATCAAACCATCTGCTTTCATCAGGGTGAACAAGAAAAAAAGTATTACGTCTGAAATGTCAGAGTTGTTTAAAATACAAATAAATATACTTAAATGTAATTAGGTAAAACTAGTTGTCTGTTCTGTAGGCGATCAACATTTACATTTCAGACTTGGTAATCTCTTGTAAACTGTAATGTGGTTTTCCTTTTTGAAGCAAAGGGAAGTTCTAATTTATGCCACACAATATAACTATACCACAAATATAGAATCTGCCACAATGCATAAACTGCTTCAATGTGGAAGTATACTACCTTACTGTCCCTGTGTATTGAACAATGAATTGGAGAAACCTTATACAGATAATTTGGACTTAATGAAATTATCGTCATCTACAGATTTTAAAATTCACTTTTTGTCCTGAATTTAAATTAAGATTATTATTTGCAGACAGCAGGACTGTTTACACTGGTGCAGTGGTTTTTTGTTCTGCTTAAACATTTGTTTGTCCCTGAAATGTTGAACCTGTGCATGCACATTAGGAGGATCCTTGTAATTGCGTACATATTTCTAAAATTGTATTTTAACCAAATGCAACTTGAAAAGCCAATAGGAGGCTGGAACTAGAACGTGACAGGCTGATAAATCTGTTAGTTTAAGCAGCAGTATTTCCAATGCTAAACCGTACATAAAACAGTTATTTTTACAAAAGTGACATTGTCTTTTTTGGGACCAGGCATTAGTTTATTATAAAACCATTTTAGTCACACATAGCTTGTTTTCATAACATATACACTCATCTTACAAAAAAAAAAAAAAACCTACAAACATTATAAACCTTTTAGGTGTAAAGAGTAGCACCACAACTTTGACAACAAATTCCCTAGTATGAGTTCAAACAACGACAGTATATCAGATGGGGCTTCTTATTACAGCACTTTTAATGAAGTACTGTTATGCTTGCCAAGTTTCTGGTGCAACACCAGTGTTGGAAGAAGAAGTGGGGTTTTAATCAGAACAACAGGAAATAAGTTGAATGCCAAGTAGAAATAAGAGAAGTCAGGGCACCTGAGCTTGACAGAGTAATTGACAGAGTAACTTTTGAACAAATAAAATGTACTATAAATTCTCACCCTAATGACAATATAAGAACATATATTAGACTGCTGAAGATATTTTTATGTGCTGAATGCTACATTACATCACAAACAACCCCCCCAAAACCAACAGTTATTTAAAAACTGGGGCATCACAATTTGCCTAGTACGGTACTTATCTTTACAGAATTTTCCAGAACACATCAACAAGCATGCTTAAACCCTTTTCACTCTTTTGAACTCATGTTTGTTATGATTAGGGTTAATATAAAAGGAGCTGCTAGAACTTGTTCCACACACAGGCACTTGATTTACCATTTTAAAAAAATCGATTTACACAGACCCTCTGTGACGCAACTGACCAGAGCTCAAAAACCTAATTTATGATTCAGGCTTTGGATTTGTACGACTACACATGAGAAGATGCAGAGAATAAAGCTACATTTTCATTACTGCCTCGACATATTCCTTGATGTTTAAAATCATTACTTGAGTAATGAAATAATGAAGGAGCAAATCTTACATTTAAATTATGTATAAATTAGTTTTTTTGTCTCTCCAATGACATGAAATGGCAGCATTCAGTTTATTAAGAGAACTTGGAAGATCAAGCTGACTGAAACGACTATACATTTCTCTGTCCGGAAACTTTTATTCAGCACTTTTTTTTTTCATTCGATATAACTATATTTTATTTTTGGTCCCGGACAACTTATTTCTAACTGTACACTTACAAAATACCACCTGACATGAAGTGTGCTGTACATCTCAAAATAAGTATAAGAATGTCTACTAAGACTAGTAGCAACACTCAGATTAAATCTAACTCTCTTTTTTTTCTTTGAGCAAATGCCATGATTTCAATTTATAAAGCAGATCTAAAAGAAACGCATGAAAAAATCTGCCTGTAAAGTGTGTGTCTAAACTTGCAGCTCAGATCAAATGACATTTAGGTGACCCACCCAAGCCATTTTACTTTGAACAAGCTAATAAATCAATCCTGCAGCAATTATTAACAATCATAAGTTTTACAATCTGTTTATGATGTGCAATTTAATATGATTTATGAGAAGACTATGAGTCACCCTTCTAATTGCAGTAGTTTTTGTGGACAGTGACCCTGTTCTGACCTCTTCCCAGCTGTGAGCACATTTGTAAGAACTTATCTCGCATTTCTACAGCAGATTTTATTTCTTGACACCTTGGTGATAAAAAACGTGTTCGTGTAGCAAGCCACAGCCAACAGGAACTGCCAAAATATATGTATTTATGTTTGGCACTTTTATCTTTTTTCACATAGGCAGGTCTGGTGAAAGATGTGTGTGATGAAACCCTGTGTGTTTTAAAGAATATCTGCTGCTGTATAAACATATAGCCTGTGGTCTTCCTTATAAACAACTACCAAATCACTAGGAAGGGTTGATACCGCCCCCTGACTGTTGCTATGACTACAGTGTGGAGTTGGTGTTCACATATTTGGCGCCTATCAAACACATAAAGTGAGCCAAGAATAACATAACAGCGCTGGCTTGATCTTTAAGGTAAAATCTCAATCTACACATCCAAAGGACAAATATAAAAGCAAGGGACATTTCATATTAGAATTCACTCGGCTGAACTTTAAAATAGATGCCAATACATACTGTAACTATACTGCAACCTTTTTTTATATATATTCAGATATCAGACTGCAAATGACATATCTCACCTCTTCCTCCTATCACATCAAGCAGCATTAGTGGTTTGTGACCTTTGACAGGTGAGGCACAAAATACTTGTAAGTTTGGGCACCAGTTCCTGTTTTTTTTTTTTTTTCTCAGATAGATAATTAATCCCAGCGATTTGTTTTCTGTTATTGAGTTGCTGTGGATGCCCATCCTGTGTTGAGCACAGGTTAGGTGAATGTAGGACAGATTGTCATTGGTGGCTGGGCTGTGATGCCAGTCAAAGGAAACAGAAGTTAGGAAAAGGATAAATAATGGAGCCAGGCGGGTAGGTCACAGGTATTAGTGATGGGCTTGAGACACTCTGCAGCAGGTCACTTAGTTTACATGTGTGACAATGACCTCCATAACTTACTTCGCTTGTGAGAGCCAGAGCATGAAAGACAGACAGAAAGCCTCATTTTATACATTGCTTTTCCTGGCTGCAAGTATGTCAGTGTTTGAAGCCAACAGAAGTACTTACTAAACACATAAAAACATGTTAATAAGCTAAACTGTGACAAAAATTTGAAACTATGATTAACTTGCTAGTAAAGTACTTCTGCTGTATTTGATTTAGAGGCAATAACTCCCCTATTGAGAACAATAAGGTATTCGTGCTTTTACAGCAAGAATGATTTATTTTATAGAATTATTTGGCACACACACTAAGGCACGTTCATACCGAGCTGTGCAAAACGCTGTTAATAATTATCTGGATGCTGCAGGGAACCCATAATTCTGAAGTACATATGAACATTGCAAGTAGATATCTGAAAGTACAGCAAGATTTTTTTTTTAAACTCAAACCAGCAAGTTCTTTAAAAACACTACAGGTAGAATAATCTGTTTTCAGGCTTGTAGAAAATCCTTTAAATTAAATTGATAGAATATTCTGAAATATTAGATGCACATTTTTTGTTAATATAAATTGATCTCGACAATACCTATCTGGAAGTCAACACTTTTGGGTTTTTGTATAAATGCACTGAAAGTCTTCATTATTACACATAGACCATGTCTAAAAAAAACTTTGCATATTACAAATTGATATAAACTGGTTCTGGCACTATATATATATATATAAAGGGCTGCTTCGATTAACAGATTAAATCAGACCGATTAATCAACTAGAAAGTTGATGGCAGATTTTATTTATTTTTTTTTTTTATTATTTAATCGTGCAGAATTTTAATTTTTTATATTAAATCAAGTCAACCAATAGAATATCTGCATTTTCTCCGCGGCAGTCCAATCATAAGTGAGCGGAGGTGGAACATAAACAGTTGACGGTAGGTTTAACCAATGGGAGAGTCAAAGATCTGCCCCTTGTTATGCAGGTGTCCAATCACGAGTGAGCAGAGGCGGGACATACACCACTGAAGGTATTATCCGTTTCAGTTGAAGGTCGTGTAACTTTAAACAATGGGAAAGTCAAAGACCTTCCCATTGTTTTGCATCTGTCCAATCATTAGTGAGCAGAGGCAGGACATAAATATGCTAGGGTGCACATTGTAAGAATAGCTGAATTTCGCGCGATATTGCTTATATTATAGAGACTGTTATCGAGAATTATTTTGAGAAATTTAAAGTAATATTTAGAATTGTTTTTTACAAAGTAAACAAAAAAATGTCATCAGACAACAGAGACATCATAGTCGATTTCAGTAGGAATCAATTTTCAAGAAGAACTTTCTCAGATAAATTGAGATTGCTAAAAAAGGGAGGTATACACCACAAATACCCGAACTGACACAGGAAGAAGGAAAGGGATATATTCAAATTATGAAAGGTATCCGTGGTTTACGGGTAGTTGTCAATTAAAAAAAAAAAATACTGCTGGGACTGTCTTTTGTTTAGTACAGAAATGGCGATATGGAACAGTACTGGCTACTGCCATTTACGATGTCTATCGAAGTCAGCACAAAAACAAGAAAGTTCCCAAAGTTACCTGCGAGCCACTGTAACACTCAAAACTTTTGGACAAACCCGGATAGATGTTCAACTGGATGAGCAGAAGGGTAGGGATACAAAACATCACAACGAGCAAGTAAGAAAAAATTGTGAGGTTCTTAAAACACTTGATTGATTCTGTTGTTTACCTTGGCAAGGAAGAACTGGCATTCAGAGGGCACGATGAAGGCACATAGAGGTGATTATGTGGAATTACTTTCACTGATTGCTGACTACGACAGCATGCTAAGCAATCAATTGTCAATAGCCACAGTATTCCCGGGTACAGCTAACAAGATGCATAAAGAATAAAATCAGTACAGGAAGCCACGTATGCAGCTTTAATGTTTTAATGACATCTACAGCAATTTCTATCAAAACTTGGTGTGCACAAAATTAATATTTTCATTGCACCAATTTTGGTTTCCCCCCACACCATTGCCCTTTGATGTCTCAATTAGCCACACAGTACTGTGAACCAGAAGTGAAAGAGCCTACACTTTCAGCAAAGGGCTGCCTGAGCCACAGGTCACCAGCTAAAACAAAACCGAGTTGCATGCAGCATCAGGGACCCAGCTGAACTAAATAATAAACCAATCCACTAGTTATATGTGTTTTTCGTTTTACCACCAAATCACTAATTAATAATCCCTACAGGTAATACACTTGATCTAATACTTTTAAGTAAAAAAAAAAAAATATATATATATATATATATATATATATATATATATATATATATATATATATATATATATATATATATATGACAGCTAGACTTCTAGCCAAATGTCTTGATATATTAATAAGAGACTCCATTTTTATATTCATATTTCATGGCAAATAGACTCACTCACTGGTTAACATTTTGTAACCACAGAAAAGGTTATGCATTTTGAAAACTTCTGACATTCATATTGTATTAAAGCTTACTGCTGTTTTATTAATGACATATGCTCCTCCGAAGTACGGTACATATATTAAATGCCATGTTTGAAAGCAGCAGCTTAAATTGTGGTCACACTCAATTCTGACAGGACTCCTGAGGCTTCCCAAGTTTATTTATTTTTTTGAAGTATGACCATGCACATTCACTTTCATAACATTTTTTTTTTTTAATTTCACTGCAAGAGAGACATTTTGGCATTAACATCAGTCCATCAGAGTACATAATGAGAATAAGTTGTATTTTGGGCTCCACACTGTTTAAAGAAAACATTTTGGTATCATAAAACTGTCAAATCCACCCTACTTTTCTCTTAAATTAAGTCTGAGGCTTAATAATTCTATGTTATTGTGGTATTTCAGGAATATTTAGATGAACGCCACAGAATAATAAAAAAAAAAAAAAAAACAGTTTTAATCAATTACAAATGCTGTCATTTTTACAAGAAACTCAGCAAAAGAAACAAGGGAGACACTAATTACAGTGTGTTGTAACATTGTTAATGGCACCCTGTCTTTTAATGTAAGACACCCTACTGAACAAAACATGAAAGCAAACACAAATATCTAATTATGCCATCATCTCAGGTACCCACATTCTGTGTAAGTTTAACTACAGTCTCTATTAATTGGTGACCTGCTCTATTGGTCAGCAGACAATTGGGATGATGATGAAGGCAATTAAAGACAAAGAGTACACACGTCCCGCAGAGCTTGTTATGGCTGCCATATCAGGTCTCATCACTCAAAATAAAGGGTATGTAAATGCTTCCATGACAGTACAGTCAGCCCTGCTGAGCACAAGTGGGCCATTTGACTCTACACCAAAGTGTGCCTGTGCTTTCAATCTATTAAATAAGCAGAATAAAGGTTTGCTTAATTCAGATATTTTAGATTGTATTGCAGTATGTTTTACAAGGATATGTGTTATGATTCATATTTTTATTATTTTTATTGTGTAGACCATTAATGTAAAGTACTTAATTTACTGTACTATAGCTTTAAATCTGGTTTACTCCCTCAACTTCTAACAGGAACAATTATATCAAGGGTGTTATTTTTTTTCTTAGTTTATTTATAACACTGCAGTGTTTTAAGAATTTGTATTTATTGAATATTGTACCTCATGCTATTTTTAAATATGTTTTACATCGAATCACCTTTTTTTCCCTTGTTTAACAGAAGCTATAACGGCAGTAGGTAGCAGCTGGGGTATTTTTGATCATTTCATAGTGTTATTGAGTGGCAAAAAAAGGATTCAGGGATGGTGGGGCTAATGTACCTGGATCTGAAACAACCTTGTAAAGACAATGTAGAACTAAAAACGTATTGCTTCTGATTAAGTAGAGTACATACAAGAGTTATAACATAGAATAATGTAGTAAATAATAAATCAACCAGGAGTCACATATTTTAGTACAAAATGTAATAGGATTGTGGGACACTGTATTTAAGTAATTATGAAACCCACAACACAAGGAAAAGCTACATTATCTAGTTCCATAATTTGTGTGACAAATTATAAGTGTAATTGTATCGCAGGGCTTTTTTGGTGGGGGTCTGTTCCGTAGGACAAAAATGTAAAATGGGAACTCCATGGATATTTTTGCTCTTTGTTTTAATCGTTTGAGCTGTACATCATGACTAATTGTTTACCAGTTTACTTGAAATACATATCATATCCAGTTTGACTAATTTTTTAAAAGAAAGCAAAACGACATAACATTTCTATTGAATTATATATGTAAAGCCTTCAAAATAATTGTAATCACAAAATGTTATTGTTTCCCTGTCATATCAAGGATATGACCCGATTAGTTTCACAATATGCCTCCATGTCTCTCACAGTGTTTTATGGTTTTTAAATTGATTATGTGTGTTGTACCCAAACATCTAGCCCTAAATCACACAAAAAAGTTTTGCCTGTCAAAAAAGTAAGACAATGTCATATTTCAGCTGTATGTTTTCAAGATAATTATAATAGTCACTAAAAATGTATTGCTTTTTAATTTTTTTTCATTTTCAATACATATTAAATAAAGCCGAAACCCAGCTATATTTTGTTGTCAACATCCTGTTTGTTATTTTCCATTTTTCTAAGCATAGTAGTGGTTTTATTGAATATAATGTTGCTGTAGAATTAAAAACATGCAATAAGTTTCCACTGCTAGAAATTGGTTGTTAGTTTTTTTTGGTAAATACATAATTCATAGTAATAACTTGTGTATTTGGCATTGTGTTTTAAGACACATGAATGGATTCATTCTACAGTACTCCTAAAAAAGTATTGCATTCATTTCTATCATCCCAAAACTGCCAAACAGTTATTCTTAGTTTTTATTCTTGAGAACAAGTTACTTCATGTAACAAGATAAGTAGTGTGTGAACTAAAATGTATGCAGTTAGATTATACAACATCTACAAAGTCTTTCATTTTCTGTGCTATGCTGGAAAACCTAAATTCTTGAGAAAAAGGGTCTCCATAAAATAATACGATAATGTATCTGTTATTTGAAAAGAAAATGTAGAAAATATGAACAAAGAAGAATATTTAATCAGGTAAATTAATATTTTAAAAGGGATTACTGAAAGCTTTGATCATCTATACCAGACAAACATCCTGGACAGAGCACCTCTTTAAATGAGGGTTATCCTATGAATAAAATATTATAAATAAATATTTAAATAAACAAAATCTTTAAGTGGATGTACCAGTCTCCCTACTAGAAAGATGTTGTTATAATGTTATATCTGCTACTTTGAACTTTAAAACAGTATGGATTGTGATAACTGTTCAGACTGTATTAAAATGTTACGTTTATACTTCAGGTATTTGTTACAAGCAGATTTTCTGAACACATAATTAGCATAACAATGACCTTTACATCCTTGAACTGCTTGTTTGTAAGATAAGAAAGCTGAGTCTGAATATAGAGCAAATCTAACAGATTACATGTAAAGACGAATGCGTGTGCACTTCAGAACAAGCAGAGAAGAATAATTACAAAGCCAGAATATAATTAAGCAATTTTGACTGTTGTGTACTTGAGCTGTCGTTCTGATGTGAAGTGCCGTCAAGTTCAGCAACACAACCCTGACTGGTCAGGCACCGTCTACTTTGATCTAGGCTTATGCATATGAAATGAGGTCAGAATCTGGTCATTAAACAGAAACTCTCTTATATGGTGATCAAGCATTACAAGAGTATTTCTTCATCAGACTGGGTATTGGGGATTTGTAAAGGCTTTTGACAATAAGTTATATATAAACAATGTACAGTGGGAGGAAAACAGACGGACTAGATTATAGACACTGCTCTTCTGTGGCATTACTACACTTCCAAAAAAATGTGGCATGGAAAAATAAGTAGGGTTTGCAGTTTTTTTATGTATATGGCTTTTTTTATTCAATATGGCTTTCAAACATGTTTTATCTCGAAGTTCAGTTTGGTAAGCCAAATTATAACCACTACACTGCAACCAGTCACATTTCCTACTGGTGTATTTCTTACATCTATCAGTGGCAGAGGTTTGCAGGGGGACAGGTCAGGTTACATTCTGACTTACTGAACTGAACTTAGAAATATGACAGGTTTGAGAGCCCTTTTGAGGCCACAGGTGCTTTAAACTTCTGAGTTCTAAAATGTAATCAGGACTGAAATATAAAATGTTATACAAAATGATTCTAAACAAGAAGAAGAATACTTTAAAATCAGAAAATGCATTTTTAAAGCAAAAAGGTACCAGCCGGTCTCCTAAAAGGACCCTTACCGTATCAGTCTTTGGTTTCACCACTTTCATAAAGGCACCCCTGGCTTTAGCTTCTTCATGCTCTCTTTTGCTCACCTTCCGAGTATCCAGGAATTTCAGGTTGGTCAGCTTGTGGAGCACAAAATACCTGGGGAAAGATGTCATGGATAAATTTCATAACAAAAAAGCACAGCAAAGAGACGAGACCTTTCCAGTTTGTCAAGCAAAAGACAAACTACTTTTATTGTAGGGTATTTAGTAATGAAAAAAACACCAGCAAGATTGACGTAGACAGTATTTAGATCCACCGATGATTAGGTCATTAAAATAGCTCCCAGTATGTGTTGTGAATATGAATGTGATAGGACAATATGAATATTACTTTCAAGTTTTGTTTCTCTAGTTTATGAAGGGTGATTATTTAGAAAATCTGCCTTTTTTTAATAATCACAGTGAAGATATTACAAAAGTATAAGGCTTACAGATATGCCCTGTCTTTCATTCGAGGAAAAAGGAAATCTGTCAAAAGATAATGGCAGAAACAAACTGATGACAACAGATTATTTCAGAGGAAGGCAGGAATTGAAGGAACCAGCATGTCAAGATTGAAAGTCAAAGAAGTAAAGATGCCACCTAAGTAGAGGGTGAGAACAGATGGATACAGAGGTGCAGAAAGCATCACAAAAAGAGAATCAACAAATACTTTAGGCAGCAGTGAAAGACACATTTGTGGTGATGAGAAAGATGATGAGTTTTCATCACTGGAAAGATCACAGGTTATGAAACCAAGTCCCTATGACAGACAACCACAAGTCATATTTACTTGGGAGAGATGTTAAATAAAAAGTGTGGCCAATCGAGAAAAACAGAACGAACAGTAGCCTTCAAAAACATAACATTATGTTGTATGTATTGAAAAAAGGGAAATTCTTCAAAACAATCACATGGATGTTTTTGTGAATAGAAACAAAGCACCCTCTAGGGCATAAAGCAAGGGGATACAACCATAAATAAACAAGACAATGGTCAAATATCTAGTAATTGGTAGCCCTTTCGGAATTAACAAAATAACACCACTCTCATTTGAGTGTAGTTAGCAAAACACCCACAAACCTTAATGTAACCTTAAAGAAACCATTCACAATCTATCAATGGTGGTGTTCATCCTACAAAATAATATGTATTGAATTTCAAAGAATTACAACATTTGATAATGTTCTATGATAATACAATAGACTGTGATGTTGGAACACACAACTCTCCTTTCTTGTCAGTAAATCACATGCACATTCTCATTCCAACCAATACAGACTTAATCCATAGCAATTTGTAGGCAGACCTCTTAGCCTTGATGTATATCTTAGTCACATAGGTTATCACAGATGAAGGCATTTCTAAACCTAGAATTTGAAAATAGCTTACGACATAAGCCTGGCTTGATAGTAACGCAAAGAGGTCACCTTCTATAGATAACCTGATATCACTTGGTTAGACCAGATGACATGCCTCTGTCAGCCCTTTGGAGATATTAATGGTTCAATCACTTTGTTATGGGGGTAAAGGAAAACAAGGGGCAAAGATACATTGCAACTGTCAGCAGGTAATATCTGGAATGTTGCTGCAGGTAAGTAATTTTGGAAGACAGGGGACCGCTGTCAGATAGGACACAAGCTACTTTATCTACAGTAATACTGTCTGAACTGCAGAACCCCTGTGACTGTTGTTTCACAGAAATTCAGCTTAACTAATACAGTATTCATTATTTACAGTAAACTAATAAGAGTGTTTTTAAAGCTGCTGTGCCCAATATGTTTATTTTTTTGCTGTTGTTTTATTTAAGAAATAGTTTGCATATGTCGGGTGGAGGGACCTGGTGGCAAGCAAGTTTCAAGGGGCAAGGAAGCTTATGTCATTACACCTGTAAATACCTTTGGGGAATGTAAACACGAATACACAGAAGGATAAACTATGAAATAGACTACATTGAAGGCTAAACTATGGAACAATATAGGAAACAGGCAACAAACAATTACATGTATTTTAATTTAAAATTGACCCTGATTATGGGATACTACCACCTGGACCAGTCCCTAAACAGATATACAGTACTACAAAGGAACCCCATTCATAAGAGTATTGAATGTTGTGCTGAGCTATAACCCACATTATACTATTCTGATATTTGGAATCTTTATAGCACGGTACTCTGATTTGAGAGACTGCATGACTGTGTTGGTAGTGGACTGGCTCAGAGAGAATGGAAATACCCAAAACGACAATGAACAGTGAGTAAACAAGATTCGCAAGAACCGGACTTCTGCTGTCCAGTCAGTGGTCCTGACTGTACACGGTACAAATTTCCTTAAAACCGGATGTCCAGTCCAAAACCGGACAGTTGGCAACACTAAATAAAACATTTTCACTAAAATGAAATAACAGTCATGCTTATTTTGATGTACTGCTTTGTGACACATTATAAATATTATATAACATTACCAAAGAAAATGACAATCAAGAATGTCTTTAGTCAGCACTAAATGAACCATGGGCTCTAGCCACTGAATGGCTCTTTTAAGGTACTGCTCTTTGTGGTAAATGATTAATAGGGCCCATATTGTCAAAAAATACACTTTACAGAGAAAAAAACTGTAAACTGAAGGAAGATCATTCGTTTAAAAGTTTGTGGGTGAGAAATGTGACAAAAGTTGTGATTGTGACAGCAGCAACTTCTTTGTAAACTATATAACAGCATTCTCTTTAAATCATTTTTAACAGTAAAAATGGTTTTATAAAATGTAGCATTCTGTTGTGATAATTCAGACGTGCAAGCGATTTATAAAAAACAATTCAGAACCTAGTAATGGATGCTATGATGCCTATTTTGAAAAAAGGAGCTCCAAGAAAGCACTTACAGTGTACATAATATTACTTTAGATAAGATATAATGCATAGTTCAAGAATTAATATGGTACCGTATCTGAAAGAATATTATATTTCTGGTAAAATCATATAAATTGACAAAGAGCCAAAAAATGTTTTCACAGTCTTTGGAATTCAGGAGGTCATTGACGGGCCAGGCCTTACTGACATTTTTCATTCTATAGAATTGTTCCCATTACTACCAACAACATAAGGGATAGCTACAATGATTTATTTTGGTTATTTGTCTACCCTTCCTTATAGTGTAATGTGAACGCTACTGTTTAACTAACCTGTATCTTTGGTAGTCATCCTCATCCTTATCCAGACTGACAAGTTCATTGGGACAGGCTTCATTACCCAGTAGACTGAGGTACTCCAGGGAAGGTGCCACTTCAGCCACATGGTCCAACAGGCTTTCTATATCTGTTATGTGTCACGGGTGAGGGTTAAAGATTCAATGCCTTTAATTAAAATAACATTTATAGAGGAACTGCCACTGGTATAAAGCATACTTCGTATAACTTACAATCAAATTTACCCCGGTACTCAAAAGCCTGTCAAAGTTACTGTGGAGACAGCAAACTGGGGGCACAGTTTTTGGCAGAGGCTGAACAAATTCAGCTGTTTTGTCCCTTGTTTCTTTCTTCATTTCCTAGGTGGTTTGGTGCAGAACATTAAAACATTGACAAAATGATGGATGCCGTGTGGTAAAATGGTTAGCGATTGCTGGGGCCGTGAAACTTTTCCAACACGGAAGCAAACAGCTACTTCACAGCACATTCATCACGAATACATTCACTTCATTGGAAAATGAGCCTAAAGTGTCAAAATACAACAGCACTAATGCACCACTTGAATATAAATGTCTCTGTGCCACTGTAAGACATAAATAATTAGCCCATTACCATGTGCAGGCCACTTCAGAACTACATTCAGTTTCGAGGCTGTGTTATTAACTTCATAGTTAACAATAAAAACGATTGTTTTTGTTGGTAGACATTGCTCAGGCTACCTGTTCTCTGGGCAAATACTGACTATAAAAGTGCTGCTTAAGAAGATTAAAATATGTATTATATGATAACCTTTAATCTGTTCCTAAAAATGTATTTCCATTTGTCTGTAAAATATATAACATAAACTATTCCCTAAAACAGATATTTATACAAAATATAAATTCATCAAAATGACATTATAGAGGAACATTTGCTGTGTTTACATTATACATAATACAATTGTTGGTGTTAGACTTTAAATATTGTAACTGTTTTTACATCTTACACATTACTCTAACATTTTTTAATTTCTAATTGGTCACATCCCTAACCTTTTTGGCATAAACCTACTTGTTGTATTTAAAAAACAAAACGAAAATTGAAATATTTCCCTCTGCCATCTAACTTCAACAAGAATGCTAGGTGTTATAATTTCCAAGTAGGTTTAGTAGTTGTGGTGTTAATTTAGGAAAGTACATTTTACCATGTTTGCTTTTCTCAGTGTTCATATGTCAAAGTTATGAACATTTACTTTACCAACTGTAATGCCAATTAAATTTATCACCACTGCTTTGAATAAAATACTTTACTGACAGAAAGACTAATGCACTTATATTTACACAAAAAAACTGAATTTGTATGCATATAAAGATCTTGACATTAACTTAGCAATGATTTTGTAATCTTTAGTTTATGGCAACAGAAATACATTACCATTTTACCATATTCATTACTCCACTAGAGGTCACCCTGTCACAAAACCTTGTAGTCTTCCAGCATAAGAAAATATATTGTATATGTTTTTTTTTTAGTTTAAAAGATAAAAAGATTTCTATACTACAATAACAAGTCTCTTCACACTAACAAATGTTGGTATTGCCAAATTTCAACTTTAAAAACAAAAATGAAATGTACAGACACACAGAACATAAACGCTTGTTTACACTCTATGCACATGTTTATTAAACTATACTTTACATTATGTTAGACACGATAAAAGGCATTTGAGCATCTTTTGAAAGGATATCTGGTTCTTATTGAGTGTTAGGGTATGGAGGTGTGGTAACCTGGGTAACAGGAGATCATTTCCGAGGAGATTGTTGTCCACAATCAGCTCTTCCAAGCAGCTGAATGCTTTCAGTCCCTCCAGTGACCTGCAATGATAAGGCAACAGGAAAAATGATATGCCACTAAATCAGGATGGCTATTATGTGCAGAAATAAATATTTCAACCATTCCTTTCAGGAGCTGGAATAGTTTTGGTTTGGGCCCGTCAAAAGGGTGAATGACAAGAATTAGTAGCAGTGAGATCGCTGGCATGGCATCACATCCTTCACACACTGGCAGGATGAAAGATGAGGGTCACTTAGTGAGTAGCCAGGATCCAAAACAAAAGCCTTCAGAAATGGGGTTTGCAGGATAAATTTGTCAATGTCTTGTGCCTTGAGGCGCCCAGTCTCGCCTGACCCTAACCTCCGTTCCCAAGATAAATAACTCTGTCACAGTTCACCTTCACTCCCTGGACACACATTTAAGGTGTTATCCATCATTTTGGTGTAGGATAATAATATTCCTCTAAAAAGTAATGGATATAATTTTAAGGACTTGTGCAATAGGTCCCATGAGATTTGGAAATAGACTTTTATAATATCGTTTTTAATTTGTTTTTAAATATATTAAAGCAACCCGATTCTCTCGTTCTCATATTGCTCCCACTGCATAGTAATGATCAAGTGCCTCTGTCAATGCAGCAGCGGGGTCGTTCTAAAGTTCAAGCAGTAGAAGATGCACAAAACAAGAGTGTTTGTTTTTTAATCCCTCACACTGCAGTGGCTGACACCCAGCACTGATGCATCTGTATTGAGTTAATTAACAATTAAAACTGTATGCCCCCTTGAAAATGAAGGGTCCTGTTTTGTTTAAATATGGTTGAAACCCTACTCCACCCCTAGAATACTTTGTTTAGAAAATTGCTGAACATTATGTGTCATGACAGTTTGTAGTGAAAGGCATCTAGGTCTGCCAAAGAGAGAGACCATTCAACATGTACTCAAACATATATACACTGTGTTTCTATTGCTGTAAACTAAATGTTACCCTTAATGAAGAGACATTTAGTGAAGATATTCATATTGGATTTTGGTTTCAAAGATTTCATTACTGAATGCTGCTATTATTAAACCTTTTATTACATCATTTTTGTAAATGGAAAAAGTTACCGCCCCTATATGCAAATGAGCCTTACAGGATACTAATAGGGCCTTTGTGAATAAATACAGCCTATGCTCTGGTCAATGTCACCATCATAATACACATTGTCCTTGAGTTATGTTATGTAAATATAATACTCATCATGAGAATCAGCAAATGGTTGGCAACTGGCACTGAGAAGAAAGCGCAAATCCAAAAACGCTTCAGGGAAGGCATAAAACAAAATGACAAGGCATGAAGTGGGACAAAGGCCTCAGAACACTAGAGGGAGTTGCCTATTGAAGCTGCTTTTCTCTCTGAAGCTGAGACTGGGTACAATAATACCCACTTCCCAAGCAAGCAAATAAAATGGTGCCCAAATCCCCTTACACATGTCTAATTTCGATATTTTTTTGCCATGTAATGTTATTAGCTGCTCGGTTAAAAGGGAGCTGCATTACACAGGGGGTTGCTTATTAATTGTTGTTTTCGTGTCACCACTGTGGTGTGCACTTGGTGATTTAATCAGCTAAATTCACAGCTAAGGGAGAGGGAAGGGATCAAATCTAATAGAAGGTGTTGATGATTAGCATTAATACCATCTTGCCTACATACTAAGCTTTTATTAGGTTATGTTTTATTGTCTTCAATGCTGATGTAGAAAGAAAGATTTTGCTGAATGTGTATTTTTCAATATATAAACTTGTATAGAATATAGAATAACCATATTGCTTTTTTCCCAGAGACAATAAGATTAAAAGGACAATGGCAGGTATAGTGGTTGTTTTCCCTTGTTGTTTTAGAATGCTAATAAGCATCATTGAGCTGTGACTGCATGCTGCTTTCTCCCAGAGCTCTAATGACCTGAAAGCTGCCCATTATCTCACCCACAGGTACCATCTCAGTTACCTCACTGCCAAGCTTGCACCACACTCCCAGAGGAGCCCAGTGCAGCCCAGAGATTTTCATTACAATTTCCAAAGTCACATCAAAATGACAAAACATCACAACGCATTCAGCTCTGTCTGATTCAAATGGAAAGAACTTTAAGTTTCCACTGTAATTAACCCTATCCTTGTTAAGATAATTATGATCAAGCTCGCTGTCATAACTAATATCACAGCATCATCGCCTATGGCTCACGCATGGCCCTCATTAGCGTAACAAAACAGTGCACAAAAACAAGCAAGAGGCACTGGCCTCCCCTGCCGAGGCAAAACAGACCCTGGAAATAAAAAAGAACTGACGCATAGTGAGTAGTTTCAACACACCAATATACATCCCTTTGTATCATTTTCTGCACCTGTCTCTTCCTTACACCACACCTTATTGTCTCCTCAGTTTCAAACATTGTTGACTATAAAGACTGACATCCAGTCATTTTTTTTGTGTGAATATAATGAAAACCAGCTCAAATTTCCAGCTATTGTTGTCAGAATTAGCTTTGTTAAAGCCTTGCTACTTCTTGAAACACACCATGGTGCTCATATTATGGACACCCTGTAATTTAAGATGATCAAATTATTTGGCTACTAGTTTATTCCAATTTTTTTAAATTATTTTTTAACCATAGGAACAAATGAACAGTTAGTTATAATTTTAAGTCTTTAAGTACTGACATCCATTTAGTGGAACCCATTGCCCCATTGATTTGCATAGGTATTTAAAGTTAATATATCCTGTGATTACAGTACTCTTTACAGAATCAATACATCCAGCAGTGAATGGACATCACAGCACAATGCACAAGTGAAAATGACAAAGTGACAGATAGGCCTACTAGTCAAAATTGAGCAAACAGAAATGTATAGACTTGTTTGTCCCAAAGAAAATCGAAAAATAAAAGTGTTAATGATGTGTTGTTTTGAGAAGATATAATCAAACCTTTAATATCTTAAAGTAAGTTTACTGTTTCTCAGAAACAACAGGCAGACATTGTATAATCATGCTAGTTGCTTGTTATTAAAATACATATTTAAAATACATAAACTGTCAAAGTTAATTATACAAACAAAACCTGAACTGCATCTATTCACCAATAGCCAGCCTGAGCGCCCAAGCTGCCACTGTGTCTATAAACTACACCAGTATAGTCACAAAACAACCTGAAGTCTCGGTGCCAACACTCAGTGCCTATGGAATTGGAACACTGATGTTTCCAAACTTGTGTCAAAACTTTTATTTAAAATCAAGATTTTTTCATTCAGTTTTGGTTATATTTCTGAATGTAGTTTATTATGTTTTAAATTGTAATTGTGACCCCCTGTCCTAAATAAACCATGTGTTTTCAATACATGGCTGGTGTTCCCACCCCGCCCCAATATTCCTTCCTTTTATTCCACTGAAATTTTTAAAATGTCAAACTTTCTTTTGTAAACTTATCAATTTTAATTTTATTTTAATAGATTTCTTTTCTTTAAATGTCACCTTTTATTACAACACATTTGCTCTAGCTTTTCCTCTATGCCAGCACCATTAAAAGGCCACACTCATCTCTTTATTCTTGTAGCACTCTTTGACTCCTCATCTTAAATACTGATGATACTTTAGTACCAGTACTTTTCATAAAGGTCAGCTTTATTTCTGCAACAAATTGGGAACTGAAGTTCCAGAAAAGAAAGATTATTGTAATTAGAGCCCCCCCATTCACATACTAAATAAAAATTTTTCCTATTTTCTCAGACCTTGTAAAAAGCAATATGTTTTTTAGACTTAGAATATATTCATCCTTACCCTCTTAAAGAGAAAATAGTGCATTTTAAATTCCTGTTTAGGAAAACTGAAATATCTAGAACTCAAGCATTGTTTTTCAAGAGTCGTGTCAGTGCAAAGACAGGCCTCAACTAACTTTAGTGTGGAAAAAGTAATGTTTTTATTCCAATAAAGCAGCAGAGGCTTGGGAGTGACAGGCAAATTGACGTGCTGTTCAGAGGGCAAAAGATAAATGTTTGATGAATTGGCCAATGCTGGTGGAGTGATGGGCTTCATATGTGCATAATGGACTAGCCGCCTTTCAGTTCAGATTGCCTGCCAAGATAAGAAACCATAATGAATGGGCAAGCAGAGCTTGGCCATAAAAAGTAGGATTTGACTGGTTTTAATAAACTTAATAAAAAAAGTGCAGGGACAGCAATGTTTATTGCAATGAGCTGTGAGGAGGGAGACCAGGGTTGGCACAAACAAAAGCCAACTAGATTAGCATGTTATCAGGAAAACAGCAACACACAAACTTTTAAAAGTGTCAGTCTTACAAAGCACTTAAGAGTTTCCGCGACTACAGATAAAGATGTAAAGTAATATATAAGCCATGCTTGCTTATTTATTGATTCATTTTAAATGAGTTTACACTGTATTCATCTATTGTATTATTATGCTAAAATGAAAATCAGTAGCTGCAAAAGTATATTATTCTAAACTACATTGATATTTAATATGAAAAAGAAGCATAATGCAATCTCCATTGTTCTCTTAATGATTGGTAACATGTGGGCTGTATGGTACATATGCATGAATACTTGTAAAATTAAACTCCCAGTACATTTCACACACATTATAAACACAATGCAATCTATGCAATTGATATAAACAATGGTGGCGCTAAATGCAGCCATTGCTTAGTTAATTACATTAGAGCTCTTTGTGTACCACGGATATTAAACATTTAACAATGCATAAGTCTGTGTTTACTGTCAGTAAAAATAAATAAAACATCAGTAAAGGCCCTCACATTAAAACAGTGACAGTATTTGCATCAATTTAGATTAGATGACTACTCAGTTGATCTATTAAATAGTTGTATACTATATATAGCAAACTGTGACTTTTCATATAAATATAATAATGCATTGTTTTATCCAGTATGAAGAACCAAGTGCAATATTGGTATTCATTTACATTACTTCGTATACATATTCAAGGTCAGATTTGATGATTTTTATTGTTGTTATTATTTATTTATTTACTTTTATTAAAAGTATTATTATTATTTTTATTAATATTATTCATATAGTTTATATTACCTTTTACAGTTGAACTGGGATTACAGTTAGGAAAGTCTGTCTCTAGGTATTTTCACAGTTACTAACTTTTGTAAAAAATAAAAAAAAAATGTAAAAAAAACATTAAAGGATGTTAGTTCCTGAGCTATAACTCTTGACAATGTTACATCTTTATTACATTTTCCAATTGTAACCTTTCATTCTCCCACTTAATTTTTCAGACCCCAACATCATGGGTGGAGTACATTACAAAACTTTTTCAAAAACCTCAGGCTTCAAGGACTTCAAGGGCTAACAACTTGGAAATGCCTCCTAATGAGTTAAGGATACACATCCTCATTTTTCCATCCTTGGGGTAAACTTCCCAAATTGCAGTACGCAGGAATATGTGTGTGAATGAATATGTATTTTTATAAATGCACATCTTGTATAGTGCATGAGATACTATCTGTTTCTAACATATCACTTGATCAGTGTAACAAATATGTTGCACTTTGTCTTGAAATTTGAGGCAATAATAGACTAATGGTTAGCAAGACACAATCTATGTCCAGAGTGAACATAAAACGGTAAAGGAAAGCTTTTCTTTTTTTTGGTTATACAGTGTACAAAAATGCTCAGTAAACAAAGTAGTTCTGGTTCAAGGTTCTTAGTGCTGAAAAAAGGGTGGTATGAGAGCGCCTCTGAAGCGCCAGGTGAATTATAGACTGCCTCTCAAGATTCACAGCTCTTCGTGGTAGGAGGTTAATATTCTCACATGTCATTAGGTCTGCTGGCTCCACTGATGGCTCATTGAATCAGGCAGCAAATTATTTCCTCATGCTGCAGAGGACAGTGCACTTCAAAGGGAAGGAGCTGAGGTCAGGACGGCTCTCCAGTTTGATTAATGACTAGGGATCAGCAGAGGTTGCCTGTAGGTAAGAATGTGACTGAAGCATTTGACAACACTGACTTTTTAAGCTGGATTTGACCCAGGCCCGAGAAAACTTTGTTTCCAACACTGCCTCAGCCTGACCTGATGGGCCCTGTCAAGAAAGTTCCTGACCCTGTGCCCTTTGTTACCAAGCACGGGAGCTGTCTGCCCAGCTTGATATCTATCTTTCCAAAGGCCACCTCTTCCCAAGTGGTTCCACTCAGAGTAAATGTGAGACAGTGGCATTTGCTTTTTTGTCACATACAAAACATACAGGGTAATTTAATGCACTTTACTTTTTAAAGAAATGTTATTTTTAATGAACTGATACGTAATGTTTTGTACCTGTCAAATATAGGCAAAATAAATTACTATTTGTGGAGCACAGCATCATAAATACATACTAATACTGATATAAAATATGGCACAGGCTATGTTTTTTTTTTTTCATATAGGCACATGCACCATATGCTGCTGACAATAAACAGTCCCCAGTGAACTACAGATCTGAAAAAAAAGCATTATTATTGAGCACAATGACTAAATGATAATCATTACATCTTTGTAGCTGTTGTACCGCTGATAATTAAAAAGTGGTACCAGTCCCATTAACTCTTGTATTTATTTTAAAATTTGTTTGAGCCGTGTTTTTTTTCTTTTTATCGGTCCCTGCTCAAGCAAGTACGAATCCAAGGTTTATGATGGTCTGGTTAGCATATTGTCAACAGAAGATAAGTATGGTACGTCAATTGTCAAAATATCCATAGTCAGCTTTGCAATGGCACAATTATTTTGAAAGAGTTCATGATACAAGCAGAATAATGGAAATTTGCACACATATAGATCTACAGTCTCCAGGAATGAACGCATGTGTGTTTTTATTAACCTAAGGGTTAAAATAAATGTATTAGTGTTATAACTAAGACCCAATTCACACTATTGTGCTGGCTCAGAGCTGCCTCACGGGCCGCCTCAGATTTAGGTCTGTAACCCCATTCACATTTGTGGTTTAAGGCGCCTTTGCACGTTCACATATGCGACTGAAAAGCAGGCCTAAAATGTGGCGAATTACTTTTTTTTATGGAACGGTAGCCCTCACTTAGAATGGAAGAGCTACCGGGATATACAGTAATCCTTGATTTGTAGCAGATGGTTCTTATTGATAAATATTTTTTTCAATGCAGCACAGTAGCAATTTTCTATATTAAAAAAACAAAAAACATATATTATTGACTATTTTGACGTAATGTTATGGTGTGCAACGGGGTCACAACTGACCACCTAAGACTAGGAAGACTGCTCCCTGCTAAAGAAAGACGTTTTTGTTTAACCTGCATGAATACTGTCTTTGTTTACAAACACAACCGTTAAACTATTCTATTGTTTACTCATTATTATTATCATTGTCATTATTATTTTCTAGATCCTAAACATTACCAGTAAATGTGCTCTGTGCTCAACAACATGCACTATACATAATAAAGCACTGCTCTATCACCAGCAGAATAAAATTAATAATAATCACAATAACAGGCACTGAAATATTACAGTGAGGGACTCACCCTCACATGGTGCATCAAAGATCTTAATATTTCTGGATGAGAACAGTATTTTTTGTGTGTGTGTGGGTGTATAAAAGCAAGCAGCTAAAGAAATGATCGTCATTTTAATGTAAAGACGTACACTTCTGTAGCTATGTATATCATTGTGTGCAAAATAAACAATGGTAGCTGAATATGCCAAGTCGCCAGCACCATTATTGATCATTATTGAGATCCAAAATCCTGCATTTTTTATATTTATCACTTAGTTACTAAATAACAGGAAGAAAAGGTCATTGTGACAAGTTAAGCATAATTATGAATGCACTGCAGCTCGTATATTATGTGAAAGAAACAACCTCAACGTTAACCTGCTAGATTTTTTTTTATTTAATATTTTTATAATCAAAGTTGTATGGTGTAGAAATAATTCACTATTGATCCACTGCCGTCTTGGCTTGCAGAGCATTCAGCTTTCTATTTACCTTTCGCGCGTGTGGGAGTATGGGAGTGTCTACTGTGTTATGCAACCATATTGGTCATGTGATACGAAAAGGCCGGCCCTAGTCTGCTTTGCGTTCATACATACGTAAAGGCTGGCTCTGGTCTCGGATTACAGGCCGGCCCTGGGCTGCCTTTTCTTTTTTGGAGTGTTCACATATGAGAAAATTGTAAGTGTGAATGGGGTTTGTGGCAGTCCGAGAACTCAACATCTGTTAAAAATGAAAGCCCCAGGCCAACGGTGAAAGAAGCTCTTTGTTGTCATAAACATGCTTGTTTTTCTGTAAAAAAAAAAGATAATGTAGGTCAGAAGTCATAGAGAACATGTGTTTAGCAATGCACGACTGTTAGGAAATTTAAGAGACCAGTCATTTGAATGTCTGTCTGAGTCCCCCAGGTATAAGGTCAACCATCACACTTACTAGGTGAGGGGGATGGGCGGATTTCTCAGGCTCTGTTTTTTCTTTTTATTCCTGGGACTACACTTTCAGTTGTCATCCCAGGGGGGGGGGGGGGGGGGGGGGGGATAAATTTATCCCCTCCGATAAAAGATATTGAATTTACAATAATTTTCTTCAGCAAAATTTTAAACATATTTAAAATTATAAATGTATGTTGCATCATTTTTGCACAAACTGACTTCAAAAAGCTTGCTCTAAGCCCTTCAGGCTGTAATATCAGTAGCACATTGTATTAACATGATTAAGGGATGGAGGAATTTGGTTTCACTGGAGCTGGATCATGACGTTCGGCTATATAAAGTGGATCAGGCTCGGGTTCCACCCACCCGTCATTGTCATCCAACAGTAGTGATGTACGCGCCGTACCAAGGCAAATTAACCAATGAAAATCAACTACGTCAACATCATTCAGTTACTGTATTTCAAACTGTTCTTTTTTTATTAGCATCAGAAGTGCATACTAAAGGAAAAAGAAATGAAAACAGGACACTAAAAATCCATAGTAGCTTTTTTTTTTTTTTTTTTAACAGCCCCAGAGCCAAAGACTGGAACTTTTACCCGCCAATTTACCCACGAGTCACCCGCTGAGCAAGGCCAAGATAAACAAAAATTAACTTCTGTAGACGAAGCTGTTAAATACGTATGTTGTATCATGTTCCATTTATTGTTGTTACACTCTGTGTAGTTATCAATAAGGTTACTTGCAGCAATGCAAGTACTTGTAATGAGCACATCTTAACATTTTAGTTGCTGTAAGCATAGGTAGTTTTTGTTATTGCCTTTTGATACCATACCCATAAAAATAATAATAACTGCATTTATCCTGCATGATGGCAGATTTGGTCATGTGTGATTCCTAAAGATTGTTTTAGTAGTTGATTTGGTATAAATAAGTAACTTAGTGATCCTCTAAACTGTTTACATTGTGTTCTACAGATGTATCAAGGCTTGCCATGATGTTTTGTTGTTTGTCTATTTTATCCCCCCCACTGGAAACGTGACAAACCACACCCTGACACTTACCTTAGATGGGGCAAACAGGATTCAAAATCCCATGTTACCTGCCTTGGAAATCTGAATCAAAGATCAAAAGCTAGTTTACACAAGGTCAGTATGTACATTCTGGTTCAGAATTGTGAGTTTAAATATCTACACAAGGCCTGTAAAAAAAAAGTGTATTTTCAAGTCACAAGTGATCCCATTAATTAATGATTGTATTTGCATTTAGCTGTGTAAGGGCTATGAAACCTCTAGGACAAACCTTAGCAGGATAGGCATCTCAGATCCTAAGAAAAAGTATGGAGGATCATGTTTTAGAATGAGCAACATTCAGCATACTTGCTTGCAATAACAACAACAAAAAAAAGAGTAAAGGGGTAAGGGGCTATTATACAAAGACGAGTAGGCATGGATGGCTTGCATTGAATATCAGTCAATTATATTCTATAATTATAATTATATAACCACAAGCCCCAGGTGTTTTAGTATGTGTTACATTTTACTTTGTGGAAGTACATTTTAAAATGGTGATTTTAAAAGATTTAAATGATATCTACCAATGTCAAATGTGCTTAAGCTAACATTTGTTCACGCATTTAAAGTGCTCCCGTGTCTTTTTAATATGTTGTATCTGCAGTTGTTCCACTACTTCTAGCAGCCAGATATATGTAATACAATTTATAAAATATATTAAAAGTAGCATAGGGTCACTTTTGACTTCATGGATATTTATAGTTGTCAACATAAGCTGTCTTCTGTCCCCAAGTGGATATGCTAGAAATGGGTGTTATTTGGTACAATTGACCAGAATATGGGATATTTGGAGAAAGATATGCTATTAGTATTATTAGTAGTATTAATACAGAGATTTTAAAGTATTTTGCATTTAAGATATAGACCTTTTAAAGTATTCTATATACATTGTTATACTGTAAGCGCTGTAATGACTTGTGTAACAAAATATGAATGCAGTGTGATTTAAGTATCAGTTTATTGCTACAAAGTTACCAGTGTGTTTGACTCAACACACAAAATAATATCTGAGCAACTGTCGCTTCACAGCAAATGATCAATAACGCTTGATGGATGCCCCTGACACAGCTACGCCAATGGCCTCTATTAAACCCCTTCCCTCTGAAAACCACATCAAAAGAACTGTTTCTGCCTCTTGGCCTAACATGCATTCACTTTGCCTTGTAAAGAAAATTTTGGTAAAAGCCTCCATTTATGACATTAAAGAAATAATTGAAGGCTTGCAACAGCTTTACTAATGGGAATCTGTGTCAGAAATCTCATTTTATCCACACTAAGGGGTAAACAAAATCTTAATTTTTCAGTATTAAGGGAGAATTAAACCATCTGATTATTTAATTGGAACTAGGCCGCAGGCTTGAGCAGTAAAGAAGGGATTAAGGCCTCTACCACCTGGGCTGTCATTCTCATGGGCCCCATTACCACCCCCTTGTTCGTTTTTTAGTCAACAGATTAAAATGCGAGCGCCGCAATCTTTGATCTTTCACTCGCTGACACAAATCCTTTCAAGCCCCCAACGTTTTTCTGCTAAGGTAATTAGTACTAATTAAAAGGTTTCCAACAGTCTGTGTGCTATTTTTCCCCTCCAAAGAAACTGCATTTGCAAGCGCCTCCCATATTTAAAAATGTGTGTATCATTCACATTCTTCTTTATTTCATTAATAAAAGATCAAGTAGATTATTGACTCTACCATTTAAAGACAAAGGAAATGAACAATTTCAGTATATAGCCAAGTCTGACCAGTTGAGAATCTAACTGTGCAGCAGCCACTTGCTCCACAAGCCACAGAATGCAAATAGGAAACATATAAAGGCTGTTGCCTCATTGACATATCATGTACAAAACTATATTTATTAAATAGACAAAACTTGCTTGTTTTTTCACTGCATGCTCATTTCAAAACTTTAGCCAGGTGTTCATTTACAGCTATAATGAGGTGTAAATGTTCATGAATCGCACCTTAGGCACTGTATGTTAAGTGAGCATTTTAAACATGCTAATTCCTTAGACTAAAACATTTTCCAGGTTATTGTAACTTAAAACCTAGTTGTAAATTAATTAACAGCTCCAAAGCAAAACAATGTAATTAAAAGCCATGTCATTTCTTCATGAATTGAATTACATCGGGTCCCTATGGGCTCACCCAGTAAAGGCACCACAGTGCCAGTGTTGGGTGAGTCATTTTCTCCCAGAGCTTGCTGGTTCGAATCTTGCTTGTACTGCGTTTCCAGTCTTGCAGCAAGGACTGCATTGGCTTCTGTGCCCCCTTGGGTTCATGAGGACAATTGTTTACTTCATCTACCCCAGCTGGTCAGACACCCAACAAGGCCAGACTTCACAGACTGTCCCTAGCCTCCTTAGGTTTGGCAGGTGAAAACCGGCAATATGCTTTACAGCTGAAACAGAGTTCTCCCACTGATCTTCAGTCCTCCTGATCACTAAGTGGGTTGCATTGGAGAGACAACATTCACATTGGTTTTAAAAATGGAGGTAACATTGATCAACGCATAAATGGATCATAGGACTTAGAAATATATATCCTTTTTGAAATATTAATAAAATAGTAATTTTAGAAACAGCATAAAGCAATCTATTTTTTAATAGTTTAAGATGTTCTCAAGATTTCAACAAACCCTTTCCAATTAAATTGGATAATCCAAGTTCAGTACCAAATCTGAATTCCTGAGCTATAATTCATTAGAATCAATCTCTCTGTACCAATATCCTAGACAAGTACTAAACGTATTGTTCAGTATTGGATTTGTTTCCCGCTTCTAGATTTAGATAGGAAATATACAACTTGTTAAGCCTGTTTCAACAAAAGTTGCTGCAATACCAGATTCTAGCATCTTTTTTCAATCCATACTTGTATATTATCTATGAGATGCAGAGAAGACTATAGGAGGCTACGAAAACAAATCACACACTTCAACCTGAACCATGAAACAACCTTTTCAGAATTTCAATTGTAGATTTTTAAATGTAAACAAATCCTTTACCAGCTCTTAGCATTCCTAGCAATTCAAGACATGAATAGCTGTAGCATATTTAAAAATATATGATGTTAGTAAAGCCAGTCACTTCTTATAAATATTTAATTTGAATGGCCAGAGTTTAATGTTGGAATTTGTCCAGCATTTATTAAAATGCATGTGTAACTGCATAAATAACACACACTTGTAGTCGTTCCCTATTGCTGTTTATTTATTTATTATCCTGCTTAGCCAGATAATACTAAAAATGGACAGTTATGTGAATCTGGTGACATAAGAGAAAAATATGAAAATTGTATATCAACTGTCAAGCTGCCAATGGAGGCTTTGTCACAGAGCAGTGCATGCAAAAATACATAATTATTTGAGGAAAACAGGCAGCGTTAAGCTGAAATCTTAGGTTAGAAAACATAAAAAGGTTTATTTTAATTCACTATGGTCCCCCAGCTGGGAATTGAATAGCCTCTGTATATAACACAGTCGATGGGATATCCTTTACTGTTTAGCAATGGGTGAGCAAGCCCAGATTAAATCTGAGTCCTTTAGGATGCAGCAGTAATAGGAAGATCAAATATTAGCTCAGGTCTTAAAACCTGCTGAAATAACTATGGCAATTAAGGGAAGGCCTGTCTGTGTGTAATACCCATCTAATGCAAAGTCACTGTTAACTATTGTGCTGTCCCTGAACCAAATACACCTGAACCAGAGAAATATTCAGTATTAATAGTTCAGAACATGATTCTACCTCTAACTGTCTCTAAAGGAGTACTGTAACATACTATTCTACCATGCTCCCCTCATTTTATTCATACATATAAACAGTTTTTAAATTAATTTTGGTTTTATTCAAGCTGGCCCTGCACAGGTTTGACGCAACAGATTAGAAAAGTATTACCATAGCTAATCGTAGAAGTATTAAATAATCGCACTAGGGGTACTGACAAAAATGATCTCACATTATTCCATTACCTTAAAAAAGCAAGCCCCATTAGAGAAGGCAAGTCTAGTCAAATCCTTTAGTAATTCTACAGAGCCGAACTGCTGTCAACATCATTAGCCATCATTTCCCAACTCAATTCAGTACTTATGAAGTGTTCTTTATTGTGTAATGATCCAAAACTCTAAAAAGATTGCCGCATCAAAGCTATGCTTGAACGTTACCTCACATTCAGCCTGCTGACATGTCAAGGAAGGATTAAATGTGTCTCTATAATTATTTTAGTTTTTTAAATGGAAATATTGTTTACCATCTCTGATAACAGTCAGAGTTGCACAGAAATACAGGGAGAAACAATAGAGCAGGGGGTATTAAACACAGACTGTTTATTTATGTCTAACAAGAACATCCAAATATGATTTTCTTTGAAAAAAAATAACATACTAGGTGTTGATAATTGCTAATTGCAGCCTGTACACGTGGTTAAACAAAAATCATTCACAATCTTTTATATACAAAAACTCCTTGAATTTGTGAGCTCCCTGGGTTTTATTATGTTTTAGTTCGACATAAAAAGATTATTTTCAAAGAAACTATAAAGTACTCTTTTTTACCAAATTGTAACAGTACATTTTGAAGATAAATATATCAGTTCCACCCTATGGGTATTTACTTTTGACCAGGTAGGTCTACAAATTAACACACAACACACCCTACCCAAAGCTTCTGGCAAAGGTTGCTTCTTATGAAAGTCATACTCTTCATTTCGAGATGTGAAGTGGTTTTTATATATCGTTTTAAGTCGACACTTGCTGGTATAAACAAAGCTGTAATATTATAAAACAGTTTTTTCCCCTCCACCTCTTCCTTCAAACTATTGCAATAGATGTGATGGATTAAGGTAATTTTAAACACAGCCATCGCTTTAACAGCTTAAACTTCACTCAAGGGTGCACTTGCCAGAGTGATAACCCAGGATGCCATTTGCAGCATACAGCTATTACATTTGTTCTACCAGGAAGCTGTGGCAGACATTTTCTCTTGTTCTGTGTAGTTAAAAAAATATCAGCATTTGCTAGGAACTTGCAACCTGGACCCCACAGACATATGGCGTGAGGTTTAAAAACAATGTGGCCCTTTAACTTTTTTTTTTTTTTACTCTAAATCAAAGAGTATAATCTTGTACCACTTTTAAAGCCAATATCTCTTTATCATTGATATTACTAGAGATTTAAAAGTGGCTGTTTTCTGTGAACTGAATTTGAAAGCAGTATTTAAAAGTATGTGACCATGGAAAAGTCAGACAAAAACAAATGTGGCCAGCGTAAAGGTCAAGTTCAAGGCCACTACCACTACCGTTTTGCCTCAGGTGTTTATCTATTTTTCAATTCTTAAATGATTTCTGTGAAACGCTGAAACAAAATTAACGATTCCTTTTTATCAGACAATTAATTATGACACATTATTAGAATACATCTGTGTGGATAATCTCAATAGGATGGCCATGTTGTGTCAATATACAGTATACCTGTTACTGTAAAAGTCTGAATATTGGCAAGTCTTAAGATTTATTGGTAAATGCCTGAAATAAACACGATAACACTTTACTTCAGACATTTACCGGTAAATCTCAATAATTTGGACTTTCCCGCTTTCGCGCTTTATAAGGCTTCAGGAGTCCTGTGTAACTCCAAGTGTCACAAGAGACTCAAGAGTCTACCATGCTACAATAAGTAAGTACATATATCTTTTTTTTTTTTTTTTTTTTTTACAAAATCCATCGACATTATTACTGATATAAATTGAGATAATTTTAAAATGTCAATTTAGAATTTAGCCATGAAACATCCATCTTTTTTTCAGAATATTATTTCAGTCTTTAATGCTAATTAGCATTTTTATAACAATATATGAGGGGTCTGTACAAGGTGATTTCATAGTAAATTAGTCTGAAAATTGCCCTAATTGTTACGCTAGAAGATGTCCTCTACATCTTGTCTCAGGAAAAATCCTTTGTCTAAGTGCCATTATGTGTCATCTCTGCTGAGCCCCCTGCCTCTCGGGGACATTGAAACTGTGCAGCAGGAGACGCTTCTCAAGGCTTTAAGAACTACAGTAAATCTTCAAACAATTTATCCAAACAAAGGCCACTGTGTATGGAGAAAAAAGACACAGGAAACAGATGAATAAGCAACATCAATTACCAGGGGTTGACCTTGGTGCCCCACACCATGGCACACATTTCACACCAAATCGCAGCAGATTGAAGTTGACATGCCTGGAGTGAAAACACTAGCCCTCACAAGGTTACCACTATGCATCTGTAGAGCCGGGGATAGAAAGACAGAGTAAAAAAGGAGGGAGGGGAGGAGGGTTGGGGCTATGAATGAGAAATCACGCATAATGGGTCTTGGTTTATTTTAAAGTGAAACAAAATGGCTCAATTTGAGCACTTAGTCTGTCGAAATTGGCCGGCGTGAGATACAAGAGGAACATACAAGAGGACAGCCGACTGATAAGTAGACTAGAAAGGAGAACAAAGCCTCATGTCCAACAGGTTTACTTCAAAACAACCGAAACAATTATGAAGCTGAAAAAAGCCCTTATGCATCATTGCATTACATGAAATCATCTATTCAAATTAAAATCAGGATACAATATATATATGAGCCATTTACAGAGCCACCAAAAGAAAAACAATAATGATAAAAAAAACAAATTTGGATAATGGCTAATATAGCAATAGCAAAGGTTTTGATGGAATTGGTGTCAATTACTGACCTAAGTGAATGGCTGAAATAGGACCACTGCAACAGAAAAGATCACAAACTGTTAAAACCAAAACACAGACTACTCTACATATCAATCCAATACACAACTTTATCACTTTAGTTAGTGGCAGAACCTTAAGATTGCCAAGAAGGAACCTCCATTAGAGGGTATTCTGACAATACACATATTATGCAGGCCACAGATATCAATTCACTGTGTATAATTATATATATATATATATATATATATATATATATATATATACACAGACGTGCTCAAATTTGTTGGTACCCTTACAGCTCATTGAAATAATGCTTCATTCCTCCTGAAAAGTGATAAAATTAAAAGCTATTTTATCATGTATACTTGCATGCCTTTGGTATGTCATAGAATAAAGCAAAGAAGCTGTGAAAAGAGATGAATTATTGCTTATTCTACAAAGATATTCTAAAATGGCCTGGACACATTTGTTGGTACCCCTTAGAAAAGATAATAAATAATTGGATTATAGTGATATTTCAAACTAATTAGTTTCTTTAATTAGTATCACACATGTCTCCAATCTTGTAATCAGTCATTCAGCCTATTTAAATGGAGAAAAGTAGTCACTGTGCTGTTTGGTATCATTGTGTGCACCACACTGAACATGGACCAGAGAAAGCAAAGGAGAGAGTTGTCTGAGGAGATCAGAAAGAAAATAATAGACAAGCGTGGTAAAGGTAAAGGCTACAAGACCATCTCCAAGCAGCTTGATGTTCCTGTGACAACAGTTGCAAATATTATTAAGAAGTTTAAGGTCCATGGAACTGTAGCCAACCTCCCTGGGCGCGGCCGCAAGAGGAAAATCGACCCCAGGTTGAACAGAAGGATAGTGCGAATGGTAGAAAAAGAACCAAGGATAACTGCCAAAGAGATACAAGCTGAACTCCAAGGTGAAGGTACGTCAGTTTCTGATCGCACCATCCGTCGCTTTTTGAGCGAAAGTGGGCTCCATGGAAGAAGACCCAGGAGGACTCCACTTTTGAAAGAAAAATATAAAAAAGCCAGACTGGAATTTGCTAAAATGCATATTGACAAGCCACAATCCTTCTGGGAGAATGTCCTTTGGACAGATGAGTCAAAACTGGAGCTTTTTGGCAAGTCGCATCAGCTCTATGTTCACAGACGAAAAAATGAAGCTTTCAAAGAAAAGAACACCATACCTACAGTGAAACATGGAGGAGGCTCAGTTATGTTTTGGGGCTGCTTTGCTGCACCTGGCACAGGGTGCCTTGAATCTGTGCAGGGCACAATGAAATCTCAAGACTATCAAGACATTCTGGAGCGAAACGTACTGCCCAGTGACAAAAAGCTCTGTCTCAGTCGCAGGTCATGGGTCCTCCAACAGGATAATGACCCAAAACACACAGCTAAAAGCACCCAAGAATGGATAAGAACAAAACATTGGACTATTCTGAAGTGGCCTTCTATGAGTCCTGATCTGAATCCTATCGAACATCTACGGAAAGAGCTGAAACTTGCAGTCTGGAGAAGGCACCCATCAAACCTGAGACAGCTGGAGCAGTTTGCTCAGGAAGAGTGGGCCAAACTACCTGTTAACAGGTGCAGAAGTCTCATTGAGAGCTACAGAAAACGTTTGATTGCAGTGATTGCCTCTAAAGGTTGTGCAACAAAATATTAGGTTAGCGGTCCCATCATTTTTGTCCATGCCATTTTCATTTGTTTTCTTATTTACAATATTATGTTGAATAAAAAATCAAAAGCAAAGTCTGATTTCTATTAAATATGGAATAAACAATGGTGGATGCCAATTACTTTTGTCAGTTTCAAGTTATTTCAGAGAAAATTGTGCATTCTTTGTTTTTTGTGGAGGGGTACCAACAAATTTGAGCAGGTCTGTATATATATATATACACACACACACACACACACACACACACACACACACATTCTCCAATTAATTCAATGGAGGATAGAGGATAGTCATTATGCTCCAATTAGCAGCTACATTGTCAGTAGCTGTGTAATTCTTTTTAAATTATATATAAATCTCCAGCCCATATGTTTTTTAATTAAAAAAGGTTTTCCTCTCAATCCACAGCAACAAAAAGTCACTGTCACATTTTTGACAGACAAATTATCGAATCGAAGATGGAATGCCATTAAGCCCTCAGGTTCTATGTGTCAGGCATGGTTTAAAAAGATATATCATTGATCTTCAAATGTAAACTAAATGCCAGTAGTGTGTATTTATCATCTATAAAGGAATATTGAAATAAAAGTACTGCAGCAAACAATAGAAGTCGCATTACATCTTTAAAAACGTCAGCACAGTTCAAATACAATAATAATGGAGTCTTCTCAGGAAATGGAAATCAAGTCAAGATGTAGATAGAAATCATTTTATCTAGATGATGTATATTACTATAAGGAATTGCAAAAGGAGAGATGGAAATTTTCAGGTCAATTATATTGTCAGTACATTCAATGCCACTGAAATGAAAACCCAAGCTGTGAATATGTATTTAAAAATTGAAAGGGGGGAAAAAACACTTTAATAGACACTCAATGCTAATAAGTAACTCATATAAGAGCCCTTTTAATAAAGGCAGAGACACCTGTATCTTAAATCCAACTATAGGGGTGAAAAGCAACAGTGACAGGATCCATAAGTCAGTTATATATAGATATAGATACAGATTTTTATATATACTGTATATTGTAGCGACCCGGGCACCGTTCTGTGTCTGCTGGACTTTTACGTTGTCCCGTTTGTTTGTCTTGTCTGTCTTGTCCTGTGTACATGTTACATGTATTGTAAGGGTGCAACCATATCACCTAGAATGGTGAAAGGAGCAGGGATAGACCCGGTTGGTCAGTCTGGGTGAAGTGGGCGGGAGCAGCAGGGGGGTATAAGTACCGCCTGCGCGGGAGAGTGAGAGTAGAAAGCTGAATGAAAGATAGATAAAGTGGGAGCCTAGCCGCAGAGCCCTAGGGAAAGACAGCCTGTGAGATGGGGCCTGTGGGAGACTGGAAGAGGAAGGGGCCTGGGAGAGAGTGATTGTGGTGTAGAGTGAAGGAAGGAGTTAGGGTTTTATTATTTTTGTGGCGTGGTCTTGGCCCGATCAAGGACCGTGTTAATTTCACCAATAAAATGGTTATTCATTGCACCTTGGCAACGCGTCTGTCTTCTGCTTTCTCCTCCGTGGGCATGGGTCATTACAATATGTTACACTCATAGTCAGGATTCGGTCAATGACTGACAAAAATAACCATTTTGCGATTTGAGCGTTGACAAATTATCAAATAACAAAGTGAAAGGTTATTTCTGTCTTTGAGCAAATTATTTTGATCAAATTGCAAAACTGAAAATGTCAAACAAGCAAAGAACGAAACACAAAAGAAAATACAGCTTCTTCGGTCTTTGAGTAAAGCGATATAATCAAATTGTGAAATGTGCAAGATGTGCTTGGAGGTGGGCGGGAGGGGGTTCTCTCTCTCTCTCTCTTATATATATATATATATATATATATATATATACACACACACACACACACACACACACAAACAGTATAATCATAGCCCATGCCTGAACGAGGTAGCTTCAGAAATGCAAGTGTTCTAAAGAATGGGAAAGAAGGGTAAAATCTGAATCTGAATTGACAGAAAATAATAATTCTATTTAATGTCTCTTTTTTCAAATCCTCAAAAATGTAAATGAATGCTCCTTCAGAACATACTATAAAATACTAACCTTGAAATACTGAGTGGCAGAAAGAATTATGGGTTATTGTACTGTCAAAATGCAAGACAGCTCTATGATGAGATACTGTGTTATTTAGACAATCAGAAACTTAAGAGTCAAAGTGACACATTTTTTTCATCATGAACGCTCCTGACATGAATCATGATAATTTCTAAGAGACAAAGGACTACATAAAAGAAAAAAAAAACATAACCAATGTGTTATGTGGTTGCTCCATAGATACCAATCCAGCAGGTATTTCAGTCTATGATTGAATAATAAATAATTTTAATATAATTCCCATTTCGACACAAGCAGTCAGTATGTGTGCAGTTGATCTACTTACTTTAACCTGCATGTAATTAACTGTAATTCTACAGCAATACAATACAAACCTAGACCGACCTTTAGTTTAAGGCTTTCGTTAGAAACCGTTACATAACAATGATTATTATGTATCATACACTTCATAAATGTTCTGTGGTGGAGGGGAGTAGATCATTGGAATCCCCCGTAATCTGGGGGATTCCATTTAACCTGTACAACAAAGCATGATCATGTTAGACTGACCCTAAACTTATATCATGTCTCACCAGTACTTCTATGATCTTTGACTTTTAAATTGACTTTGACTTAAACTGCTCTTAGAGTAAAAAGAGCAAAAGTGAATAATCTAACAGATATTAAAATCTATTTCACATGATGCAGCTCTGTGGACTGGTATAATAGGAAACTGTTACAGGTCGGCTTGTATAGTCTTTGTGGACACATGCCCACATTACAAAAACAACCACAGCAGCTGGCACTTGTTGGCACTGTAGTCAGCAGTCTCGCAGAGTGGCCAGCTATTAAATAAGCTTGAATACAAAATAACACTGTCACCCCTTTATTCTGTGAGGTACCTCCTAATGTTGAGAAGTGAGTAAATGGTAGTGTGGAAGGGAAATGAAAGTGAGAAAAACAAGAACACAAAGCACAAATGTGGCAGAATATCCAAAAACTGGCAAACATTCAATGCAGAATCTGGCTAACTGCCTGATGTTTACTGAAGCTAAAGTAGCAGCATCTGCAACACTACGGAAAGCATATTGAAAAAGGCAACACATGCAAATTAAGCATCCTGAGCAAATTGCTGGGACAATGTGTAACTCATTAAAAAAAAAACTGAAGTAAATATCCAGTCCAGGGATGAATATGCAACCCTCTGAAACAGACAAGCCAATAAAAAAAAGAACATATGACACATAACTTAATTTTAGTGCATTTGTATTTGTTTTTTATTCACTTTAAGGCAGCTAAATTCATTTTATTATATTCAAAACATGCACTGCACACAATGCACTACCCTAGCTGAAAAGGTACAATGAAGTAAAACAACCATTCATGAGAAAGAAATAATTTCATAGAACTGTTTTTCCATTTTTATGCACATGAAAATTGTTACGTTTTACAGTCTAATGTAGGGCTATAGTGCACCACATTATAATAATGTGTATTTCAAATAGTGCACTCTTCTGTTCCTTTCAGTTGTGCCAAGAGGTGTGATAAGGCTTAATTTGCCAAAAATACTCCATCTGAGACCTGCATAATGTACCAATCTTGTAACATTAAGGATTAAAAAATGTGTTGGGTTACTTGCAACCAATATTGCCATGTTATACAAACAGCGCTTACTTTTGAGAGTAATATTTATAAACTATTGCCTTAACTATTGCCTTACAGCCAGGTCAGGTCATAGGCTTTTATATCCTGTGCAGTCCTGAACCCACCACCAGGATGACCAATTAGGTGGAAATCATGGGCAGCGCATTGGCTGTAATGAGGATGTATGAGTACCTCCCATTTCAAGTTCTGAAGGATGAACTGGGCAACATGCTGTCGAGCATTGTCCTGCTGCAACACCACTCATTTTCTGCAAAATGGAGACCACATCCTATTCACAGCGCAGACCTTTCCCCAGTTATTTTCACTGAGCCACAACAAATAAAGATATTATATTATTAAAATAAATCCTTTAATGTACTCTTAAACACATGTTAAATAAGAAAAATGTATTTATTTAGTTGCATAACATAGTTGCATGATAAAGTTTATAGACCCAGTACTGTAGGGGAGACAATATACAAAACTACTAAACTGTGGGTAACAGCAACCTAACATTAAAATACGATATCTATAAAGAATCACAGGGCTTGGGGAATTATATTTTTAACCTTACTAGGTGATACATTTAAATTTGTGAATCATACTGTTTCTTGTATCAGTGTGCATAATAACCACCATAATAGACGGTATTTGATGGACATTTCCTCTGTATTGGAAATAAATTAAGAGTAGCCTGCAAATGTTTTTTTTTTTTTTTTTTTTTTTTTCACACATAAAGGCACATAGGCTATTTTAATTCTAACTATGTTACTATTTAGAAACATTTCTGAGAGCCAGTGCAACCACACTGAGAAAAGAGACCCATGTATAGCATAAATGGTAATGTGAACTTTTTCACTTTTTCCAAGCTACCCTGCAGAGAAAATTGCACAAAAAAATAATGAAAGTAAAATAGCTGATTGAAGAAACACTGAGAACATGCCATATGTAGGGATGGGGGGTGTTGGCCACA